>NW_024070186.1:3368677-3480866 GCF_014754425.2 Oryx dammah | reverse complement strand
CCCCCCCCCACATACCAGCCCCTGCACCCAGACACACACATACACCAGCCCCAGCACACAGACACAGACACACACACACACCAGCCCCAGCACACGCACACACACCAGCCCCCACACACAGACACACACAAGCACCAGCCCCAGCCTGTGTGTCCATCCCAAAGATACATGTGTGTAAAGACATACATGTACATGTTTATAACTATTAAGAGCAGAATGCCAGCAGCAAGGAAAACTAACAGAGCTTCCCGCAGTGGAGAAATATTATCGTTTGTCTCAAAGCAAAGCATAATGGGAATACGGACAGCTTCCCCCCAACCCCTGTCTCCGAGGCTGCTGTGGTCAGGGACCTCAGCTCCCGAGGCTGCCGTGGTCACGGACTCAGCCCCGAGCAGGCCGCAGCCACGCCGGCGTGTACGAGAAGCTGCACGTCGCCCTTCGGGGGCTGCGTGTGCCTGCACTGTGCCTGGGCCGTGGCGCCTGGGTGGGCAGGACCCCGCAGGTGCCTGTGGTTGGGGGGTGGGCATGGGGAAGGGGCAGCGGGTGGGGAACGGGAGACGAAATGACCAGGGTGACGGCAGGTGGAGAAGAAGTCCGGGGGCTCTGAGGGCCCCCCAGCACTCCCAGGAAGGACTGTCACTGGCGTCAGCATCCAGGATGCTCAGCTTGATGATCGTATTTAAAGTAGCATTGATCAAACGTTCCCATTTCAAACCAACGTGGTGCTCGTCTCCAAGGACTGGGGCGTTTGAGCACAGAAGGCACAGGTCTGCGGGGCTTGGACCCCTGCCCCCTGGTGCCATCCTCAGCCCAGGGTCGGGACCCAGGCGCGCCTGGATCTCCCGTGTTTCGGTTAGAATGTCCTGTTGCGGCAGCGCGGGGTCGAGAGTGTGGGCCTCGTCCTGAGCCGACTGCAGGTGCCAGCCTGACCCCCTCCCCTGCCGGCCGCGTAACCCCATACGGACAAGAGGCCACAGCCGAGGCTCGGTCCCCGCGGGCCCAGTGTGGTGGTGGAGGGTCAGATGGGGCCACGTGTAACGCGCGTGCCTCCAAACGGCACTCACGCCCGCTCACGGCTTCCGCTAGTGATTAGAAATAAAGGATGTGGAATGCAGGAGGAGGACCAGCGGGGCTCCTGGAGACGGGGCGATGGGCAGGACAGGCTGTGGTCCCGGGCTTCCCGCCCGAAACTGCAGCTTCCACAAGGTTCCTCTAGCTTTGGAACCAGCGGGTGTAAACAGCTGAGAGGGACTCGGGTTCCTGCCTGCCAGATGCTCCTCTCCTTTTTGGATGGCTGGCCTACTTGATACTTAGTTGAAGCCTGATTCCATTTTTTTCTCATCTTTTTGAAAGCAGAAGCCATTTTTTTTGTTTGTTTGTTTTCTTGTAATTGCATATCAGTGTTCGCACTGCTGTGAACTTTGATCTGAAAAGCGGCTTTGCCCTTCAAAAGAATTTGACTGGTTTGCCTTTTCTGCCCTTTGGATAAATTGGTGTTACAAATGTCTATGACTACGTTTACTTTGGAAAATAGCCCCTTCTCCCCAGGATAAAATAATCATTAACCACGTCTGTCGTAACACGGACACTAACCGTTGCGCCAGGCAGCCCCAGGACAACCAGGGGCGTCGAGGACAGCGTCCTTGGGAGACTCAGCCCCTGCTGAATTACAGAGCGCCTTCTTTCTTCCCACTGAGCAGAATGCAGTGGTGTCCTTCAAGGAGCTGTGTGGCCTCTCCTCCGTGGCCAACCTCATGCAGTGCATGCTGGCGGTGTCTCCCCGCTTCCTGGGACCTGAGAACTCGCCCCTGGTGGTCCTGAACCTCAGCGAGCAGTACCCCACCATGGAGTTGCAGGGGATCGTGCCTGAGGTCCTGAAGAAGATCGTGACGGCTTACGACGTGGTGAGTGGCTCTTCCCACTTTCAGGGTGCCCCGGGGGGGGGAAAGGCGTCCTGGGCCAGGACCCTCGAGGTGCTCAGGAGCTCTGGCTAAGGACTTTCCTTTACCTGTGCTGGAAGCGTGACTCCCCAGACCTTGTTGCATTTGAAAGACTTTAGTGTTTCGTTGTTGCTGTGCTAGAAAGCAGGACTCAGACATCTGCCTCCATTGGATCAAATAGTAGTCAGCTTTTTAGGGATACACCTGAGTTGCTTTCTAAAGCATACACGATTTTCGACACAGAGGAAGGATTTTTTTTTAATCTTTCCCTGCAGCCAGCCATTGATTCACCCACATTTTGTTTTCATTTTTCAAACTGGCAGAGGTGAGAAAGTTAGTTTTTTTCTAAAATGCCTTTTAAATACCCTCAGAGGTAGGTGGTGCCCATGATTGGTAATCAGCTTAGCCTCAGTGAGGAATCCTCGGGACACCCAGAATGCTGCATTTTTGCACTTGAGGTCTGTCTTGCATTTTCTTAATCTCACCCTGCTCTCCCTGTCCTTTGTGATTGATTGTAACTCTGAGGGAGGCGTTGGCGGGTGAGCACCGCCCTTTGGAGCTCATGGTGTAGCTGCAGCTATCTGAACCCCTGCGGGCGCCAGCGGTCAGGGTTGAGGGTGGGGTTGGACGCTCCCCTCTAAGATGGGCGAGGCTGCCACCTGTGCTCAGAGGCCACAGGCCTCACCCACCCCACCTCCACCCTCGAAGCGGGCGTTCAGACCACAAGACTCGAGGCTGCTTCTGCCGTAGGCTGCTGTGGTCTGGGACGGATCGGGAGGGGCTTCGTGAAGTTTAACAGAAATGTTTGCTTGCTGTTCCATAAGTGGATCAGAAAGCGGCAATTCAGAGGACTTGATACAATTTAAAGAAAAGAAAAAAAAGGCTTTCGATCAGCATTTCCCTCACTGTGTGCTGAGGAGCCTTGGTGGGATGTTAATGTGTCCCCAGGGAGAAAGGATTCCGTGTTGAAATAATTTAGGGAAATACTGGTTTGAGTAAAATCAACCAGATGTCCTCTCTGCGGGCCTACGTGGGGCCTTTTGTTTGCTGGCAGTGGCCTTCCAAAGGCTGAAGGGCGTAGCATGCCCTGTTTCTTGCGTTGACCTGCCGTGGAGTACTATTTCCTAAAGCAAAAGTTCGGGAAGTATTTTTATTCTTGGGCTTGTTCACTTGCCCTTATTCATTGACGTCTTTGGGTGAATAAGGTTTGGAAGTGCAAATCAGAATAAGGCAGTGTTTTTTGTTTTTTTTTTCTTTCCCCGGTTTTGTTGAGAAATAATTGACTTTCATGTGTAAGTTTAAGGCGTGCTGCCTGATGGTTTGATTCACACACATTGTGTGATTACAGTGGGCTCAGCGAACATCTGTCTCCTCAAATAGATATAATTTTTAAAATAAAGAAGAAGGGAAAGACATTTTTCTTGTGATGAGAGCTCTTAGTTTTCTCTCTTGACAAGTTTCCTGAGTGTCAGTCATCTTGTGCGTTTCATTCCCAGGACGTCTTTGTCTTGCAACTGGAAACGTCTGCCCTTTGACTGCTCTCCTTCGTTTCTCGGCTCTCCACTTCTGGTGACCACAAGCCCCATCTCTTTGGCCGTCAGCTTGGCTTTTTGTTTCTGTCTTACTCTCCACGTGTACAAGGGGTCATACAGCGTTTGTCTTTCTCTGACTTATTTACACGCGTGCCTTCAAGGTTCATCTGTACTGTAGCGAATGATAGGATCGCTTCATTTTTTATGACTAATATTTATATACATGATACATGTGTATGCAGATATACGTACGTCTCGCAGCTCCGTTACCTGTTGATAGACACTTGGGTTGTATCCAGTCTTGGCTGTTGTAAACCATGGCTGAGAACATGGGGTGCAGATATCTTTTTGAGTTAGTGCTTTCATTCCCTCTGGATATGTTCCAGGAAGTGGAATTGCTGGATCCTATGCCAGTTCTGTTTTCCGTTCTTTGAGGATCTTCCTAGGGTTTTCCCTAGTAACTAACTGTACCAATTTACATTCCCAACAATCATAAGAATGCAGTGTTTCCAACAGCTCATCCGTTCATTAGCTTAAGAAAAAAAAGTGTCGTTTGAGGCTGATGCTTGCTATCTCCTGCTCTCTCCAGCTTAGAGCTCATGGGGACGTCAGATAAATAAGGACCGAACAGTGGACCCTGCAGGCACGCTGCGGGGAGTGGCAGTCACCCTCGACGGGGACGGGAGGGCGGCGGGGCAGAGATGTCTGTAGACCTCGGGGTCGGGAGGGACGCTCCATGCTGGGTGCTGGAGCGGCCGCAGGCGTGAACACGGGGGAGCTGTCCTGTCTGCTAGGATGGCAGCTGGAGGGAAAAACATAAGAAGCTCCTGCTGAGATTACTTTGAGGGGAAAAGGGAAAGATAGGAAAAATGGAGTAATCTAAAGAACCTTTCCTTGCCTCGACTCAGGCTGCCTGGTCAGTTTTATGAGAAGCCAACAGAAGTAGCTGATATCTGTAAATGCTTTTAAACCTTAAGCCACAGATAGGATCTTTAGCTGTTTTGCAGATCTGTGTTGCTGACCAGCCTCTAAGATGACTCACCCGCTCGGGTGTTTCACGGGTCTCACAGCACCGTTTCTTCCTGGTAACCTGTTTAACAGGACCTCCCTGAGAGTGGGCTGTGATGCCCCAGGGAGGTGAGAGCTGAGCGAGAGTTGGTACCAGGACCTGGTCCGGGCTGGGGGCAGAGCAGGAGGGATCCTGGTGAGCTTGACATAGCACCCACTGCGGTACTTGGCACAGAAATCGATTAGTACCCCTTGCTTCCCCACCCTACCCTCTCCCTGGGCTGGTGGATGATAACGCTTATTATGTAATTCCAATTTGCTCATGACTTTATAATTGTGTTGTTGCAGAAATGATAAGACAATTAGCTTGCTTGAATTTTTAAAGCTGTGAAATTAGTCTTACATAATGTTTAAATATCTGGGCTGTGTTATACCCCTAGTTTTAGTGATTTGTTCTATTTTTAATTCCCCCTGATAAACTAAGCCATAAAGTACTTGAAGTTAAATTCAGATTTTTATAATTTGCATTTAAAAATTGTCACATTGTTACAGCAATAGTATAGCTCTTGTAATATTTTATAGTCCATTTATTGGCACCTTAATTACTTCTCACCTTGTGACAGTTAATTTATTAAAGCTAGCTAAAGAATAGACGGAATATTGATGGGAAATGTAGCAAGGTCTTGGATAGCCTCTGTTTTTGTAATGTTATATTGAGCTTAACCCAAAATCAGCCTTGGAAATAAGACCTTATTTCATTTTGCTGACTTCCCATTTATAGTCTGAAGACTCCAAATAAGACCTTATTTCCTTCTGGTGACTCCCCCTTTGTAGTTTGAAGACTCCAAGTGTAGGTGGCGTGTGGGCAATGCTCCCCTCCCCCGCCAAGCCCTGCATTACTACCCGTCTTCACCCTGGAGGTGCCCCCAGCGAGGAGGGGCTGGTGCTCTCACCTAGGTGGCTCGAATACGTGCTTATGCTCTCAAGACGGTGGTCCCTTTCCTGTGTGTAAACTCTGATGCGTGAACTAGGGTGGCTGGAACATGTCCATCTCTGTGAAAATGGAGAGGCAGGGAAGGGGCTGACCGTGCACCTGTGGGCAGTGTGGAGGCGGGAAGGGGCCCAGAGCCTGCTTGCACACTCCCGGCCCCAGCGAGATTGTGAACAGCCCTCCCTTTCACCCTTACAAGTGTCCCTGTTTAGATAATCAGCTGTGTGATAACCCTGCCCATGGGCCCCAGAGTGTCCTGAGGGCCCGTATGATTCCCACCAACAGACAAGTCTTCAGAATGGTCCAGATCGTGTTTGTCTTACCCTATTTGTAGATCCTCCTTGGATCCTGGAAGTGGCAAGGTTCGAGGCTGGGACCTCACTCGGGAAGGTGGGTGTCAAAGTCGCCTCGGAGCAGAGGAAGAAGTCAAGCTCAGACAGCTTCTTAAACCAGGCAGATGGGCTAGAAAGAAAGACAGGCTGCCGTGTGGGAGCTGCCGTGTGGTCACAACAAGGGGGATTTTCTTCCCTGGAGGAGGCTACAGGTTAGTGGAAGAGAGGACCTGTATCCCTAGATAGTGAGAGGAGAGAAGCTAGATATTTTAAAATAGGGAAACGATTTTCAAAAGGTTCGTTTGAAAAGACCCTGATGCTGGTAAAGATTGAAGGTGGGAGGAGAAGGGGATGACAGAGGATAAGATGTTTGCATGGCTCAATGGACATGAGTTTGAGCCAGCTCCAGGAGTTGGTGATGGACAGAGAAGCCTGGTGTGCTGCAGTCCATGGGGTCACAGAGAGTTGGACATGACTGAGTGACTGAACTGAACTGAAATAAATTATTTGGATGGTTATGAGAGAGAAAGGTCAGTTTAAAGTTTAGGGCCTGGAAAGGCTTCAAGGAAACATTGGCCTTTAAGCTTGACCTTTATGAACGAGTCAGACTTCAGCAGGTGAAAGTAAGAAGGAAGACTGTTGCAGGCGCGATCAGAGTGAGACGTGCTCAGGAATGGGAAGCACGTGTCCTGGGAAACTGACGTGTGGGCCCGGGAAGTTCCTGCACATTTTTGAGCAATCAGGGGTCATGCTCAGAGTCAGGATTTGGGGGCTGTGAGAGGGCTGGGTGAGGGAGAGCTCCCCCGCCTTTATCGTGCAGATGAGAAGATGGAAACACAGGGGCGCCTCGGGGTAACATCGGAATCAGCTTTAGGGCCCAGCTAGCCTCTTTGTCCAGTTTATCCCCCATAGTCCAGATCAGGAAAATGAGCTGTGTGTGCAGTTTTTAGGTGAATGATGAGTCTGCCCATAAAGCCCAAATAGCTCCAATAATCATGATCTGAAATGGTTCAGGGGGCCTCTTGGAGTCGCAGGTAACTTATTTCTGATTCTTGTTCCCCCGTGAAGGCGGAGAACAATTCGTCTTGCATACCTTGGTGTTTTTTTATTTTTTATTTTTAGCATTTATTTATTTTATTTTTGACTATCAGATTGCACCACTGGGGCGTCTCTCTAGTTGTGGCTCACAGCACATGGACTTAGTTGCCACACAGCATGTGGGATCTTAGTTCCCCAACCAGAAATTGAACTCAGGTCCCCTGCATGGGAAGGTAGATTCTTAACCACTGGACCCCCAGGGAAGTCCCTTGCTGCTGCTGCTGCTGCTGCTAAGTCACTTCAGTCGTGTCCGACTCTGTGCGACCCCAGAGACGGCAGCCCACCAGGCTCCTCCGTCCCTGGGATTCTCCAGGCAAGAACACTGGAGTGGGTTGCCATTTCCTTCTCCAATGCACGAAAGTGAAAAGTGAAAGGGAAGTCGCTCAGTGGTGTCTGACCCTCAGCGACCCCATGGACTGCAGCCTACCAGGCTCCTCCATCCCTGGGATTTTCCAGGCAAGAGTACTGGAAATGTTGATGACAGTACCGATTCAGCTCCCCAGCTCTTATTGCTTATTTGTTTCAGATTTACCAACTACTTTATGCTTAATTTAAAAAAAAATTGAGATCTGTACTAATACATAGAGACCAAGATGTCAACATTCTTCCTCAACAGAAAACATTGGAAGTTTAAATATTTTTGTGAAGAGTTACATGAAAAGAAAGTTCTTACAATTTTTTCGTTGGTCTTTGAGGGCTGTATTCTCAGGGAAATAAGATACAAAAAGACAAGCGCTGCAGGATTCCACATGTGTGAGGTATCTAATGTAGTCAAGTTCATAAAATCAGAGACTAGAATGGTCATTATCAGGGCCTAGGAGGAGAGGGAAATGGGACATTATTAATTACCAGACATGAAACCTTAGTTCTGAAGCCATCTCACTGAAGACCTGTGTACCACGCATGCCTCTAGTCAGCAGGAGTGTGTTATGCACCGAGCAGGTTAAGAGGGTGGAGCTCATGTTGCTGCTAAGTCGCTTCAGTCGTGTCCGACTCTGTGCGACCCTATAGATGGCAGCCCACCAGGTTCCCTCGTCCCTGGGATTCTCCAGGCAAGAACACTGGAGCGGGTTGCCATTTCCTTCTCCAATGCATGAAAGTGAAAAGTGAAAGTGAAGTCGCTCAGTCGTGTCTGACCCTCAGCGACCCCATGGACTGCAGCCCACCAGGCTCCTCCGTCCGTGGGATTTTCCAGGCAAGAGTACTGGAGTGGGGTGCCATTGCCTTCTCCAAGCTCATGTTAAGTGTCCTTATCATGCAAACATTTTTCAAAGCAAAAGGTGTTTTCCCTGATTTTGCTACCATGTTTCTGCACTCTGCAATATGCTTCAGTCATTGTCATTAAACTGACGATGATTTCATGGGGAATGAGAGGAGAGAAGGGGAAAACGGAGAGGAGAGGATGCCCCGCTCCGTCAGAGACAGCGCGGGTGGAACGGCCGCCATCTGCTCGGAGATACCCATGAATTCATTCCTGTCAGTGCTTTTTCTTTGTCTCCACTTTCTGTTTTAAGTTAATTTGTTTCCATCTTTTAAAGCTCTGCAAAAATCCTGATTTTAATTGCCTTCACGCTTAATTAAGAGAGCACTTTCTGGGGAATCCATTTATCCAGTAGAGAACAATATTTTTTTAGTGTTTAAAAAAAGAAAGAACAAGTTGCTTTGTCTAAGAGCATGTTTGCTCACTGTGAATATTTTTACATAAGTTGTAATAGTACCTTCTACCTCATGGCTTTGCATGTTTCTTAGATAAAGCAAAAGGTCCTTTAAATAAAAGACGTGCAGTGCAGGGTTTCGTCCTTACACAGACAAGCCGGCATCGAGCGTGCTCTGCTGTGTTGTTGATATGGTTTCCTGTATTTGGTCTGGCCACTGCCTGGCGCAGGGAAGAGAGAAATCACACTTCATGGTCGATGGAGCCGGCCCATCTGGACCAAGCAGGGATGATGTGTAATAAGGTTCCCATTGATCCCCTTCTCCTCTGTGGGTCCTTTTATCACACTTCTGCCACAGAACCTGACATTAAAAGCATCTTTTAATTGGCGGTGTCAATTCTCCCAATTTTTATAACTGTGGAAAAACAGAGCATTGTGCCTTGGGCTAAGACTGAGCTAAAAAGAGGGTAGGGGGAAAGATTAGGGGGAAGGTGGATATACCCTGCTACAGGAGCAAGAGCAGAAACCCAGAGGCTCTAGTTTAATTCAGAAGAGGAGGTCTAGCCACTGACGCTTCCAGAAGCAGTTTCTCTGGAATCATCAGAACCGTACAGCTGACCTACTTCAGCCCGCGGGAAGGGAAGATGTTTAAAGGCTGGGCCTGCGGATGGCGTCCCCGGTCCCATCAGATCAGACGCAGAGCCTGCCCTCAGCCCCCGGGAGCAGAGAGACCGAGATGCCTCGAGAAGATGGCGCTTTACTGGGAGCGGATGCTGGTGATTGCACGACCGGGTCTCTCGTCCGCTTTTCTCGTTTCCAGCGTCTCCACAGAAACCTTCAAAGGACGCCTGTGTAGACGTGTTCCTAAGCACACACGTGCAGAGCCCAGACACTCAGTGAGAGCGATGGGGGCAGGAGGCTGGCCGGGGCTGGCTGCTGCCCCGGAAGCGCCTCGGTGCCCTGTGACGCCCAGCCCATCTGTCCGGGAGGACGGGGACGCAGCCCTTTACGCACTCCCCCAGCTCGTCGACTGCTGTCTCCAGACGGGAAGCGGGAAGCTGGCCCGAGCGGCCCCGGTGTCCCCGGCTGCACCGGAGGCCTGGCCTCCCGTTCCCGAGTGACCCGGGCAGTGGCCCGGTGTCGGCAGGCGAGGCGCGGGAGCCTGCGGCTGGGTTTCCTGCGAACCAGCCCCGGGGCGGCGGCGGCTGGACGGGGCCTGGCACCGGGCACTGGGGTTCTGCTCTGGCGTCTCCGTTAGCACCTTGCTGTTGCTTGTGTGTGCGTTGGTTGCCCCGATCTTCGCTGCTGCCTGAGGGTTTTCTCTCGTGGGGCAAACAGGGGCTGTTCTCTGGGAGTGTGCAGGCTTCTCCTTGGGGCGGTCTCTCTTTCGGGGCTTCACTGCCCCAGGGCATGTGGGATCTTCCCGAACCAGGGACCGAACCCATGTCCCTGGCACTGGCAGGCAGATTCCTAAGCGCTGGCCTCCGGAGAAGCCCCCGACTGCTCATTTCTTGAACACTTTATTTCACTGACTCTAGCAGGAAATATGTATAAACTATACCTGGGGCCTAAAGCTGCCGGAAAGGGAACTTTATTTTCAAGTTTGTTTTCTTCTGCATTACGCAGAAGAACACTACGAGGTTTTTGATAAAACTCGGCTCACCGGAGCACGGCGGCCCTTTCACTTCCTGTGGACGGGCTGACGGATCGCCTCCGTGTCCACGTCAGCTTCTCCTCTGGGTGCGGGATTCTGCTCTGGTGCTGTTCCTTCAGCATCTACTGTTGACAGACACATCCTCCTTTCGACCAGAAAGTGTGTTTCTTCAGAGGCTGCGGATGCCTCCTTCCGTCGAGACCCACCAGGACCTCTCCAAGGGCCGGTGTGCGCCTCCCGCACGCGGCGCGCCCTGCGTCAGCAACAGGCGCGGCGCCCGGGCGTCTGCGGCCGGCGAGGCTGCGGGGCCGCGCCGCCTCCGTTCCCCGCTGTGTTCCGCCGGCCCCCTGCCGCCGTCGGGCTCTGAGGGAACGGGACTGGACGAGCTTCCGGGGCGTCACTCCTTCCGGCCTTCAGCGCCTCCGCCCGTGGCGCTCGAGGTCCGCCCAGGCCCGCAGCTCGAGCGAGGGGACGCGGCCTCCCGGCTCTCGGAGGGGACGCGGCCGTCCTCAGAGCGAGGGGACGCGGCCGCCCCTCCGTTGAGCTCCCCTTGGTGAACCGGGCCCGTCAGCTCACGGATCGGCTCTGGCTTGTCACCGCTCAGCTCCGCCGTTAAACTGCCAGGCCTCTCAGACTCTGTGTCCCTCGGCTCCTCTGAGAGGCGCTGTCGGTTGGGGAGCGGCCGGGCGGCCGAGTCTCCCTCCGGAGTCCTTTCTGAAGCCGGCCCTCCTGGGCGCACCACCCTGCCGTGCCCTTGGCGCTGGTCTGCGCCGGGGTCTCCTGGCTCCGTCCGCAGGTTCCCAGGGGCGGCTCCCCGCAGCCCCGTGTCCTCTCTCGGGGCTGCAGACCCCGGGCCCAGCCCTGGGCAGTGGGCGGCGTTTCCCATCCTCTAAGGCTGATGCTCCGGGATCAGGCATGGGTTGTCTTGCGATGCTAAGATTAATCTAGATAAGAGTTTCTTCTTGACAAATCCTGACTTTCAATTCTGTTGTTTTGGTGGGAACCCAAATGAAAATCTAATTTGGCCTTTAGAACCGAGAAGTGTCTCTGTTTTTACGAAATAGCTGTTTTTTTGTTTCTTTCTTTTCACCCAGCCTCTGAAACTCACTGTTTGAGTAGGTGGAAAGCCCCCAGGGCAAATGATTTATAACCCATGGCAGTGCGTCCGGGAGAAAAACACCCTTGCGCCCTCCCCTTACACTGCCCTGTGGTCCCCACGCGGCTCGCGGTGGCTGGGTCCCCATGGCTCGTCACCTCCTGGATTCCCAGAAAGACAGACCTCCCCAGATAGCACCTGGAGGGAGACCCGGGTGTTGAGGCAGAGGTAGCGGTGCCAGCTTTAAGAACTTAGGGTTACGTGGTGAGCGTGAAGACAAAGGGAGTCGATACTTCGAGTGCTGCTGTCCATTCTCCTTAGAGCGTCTTGGACACGTGACCTCCTTCTGGTGTGTTGGGATTGATAAAGCACCTATGTTAAGCATAGAACTTGCCAAGAGAGGGAAAAAGGGGCAGGGGAAATAATTTTCAGGGCATGTATCTCATGCATATAGTGTGCTAGCACTTGAAGTTTTCCAGGATTAAAATTTGATTTCCTGTTGAAACATAAATCAAGCCCCATGAATAATATACAACCCTCCCTTAAAAGAGAGTGCTTTTTAAAGCTTGCAGAATTTGTTTGACATTTGATTTGCTATTGAAACATACATCAAACACCATGAATAATATACAACCCTTCCTTGAAAGAGAGTGCTTTTTTTAAAGTTTCCAGAATCTGTTTGACGTCCTGAAGTTTGTGTTCACCGGGGTGGTGTCCACAGCCTGGTGCTGTGTCTACAGCCAGCTTTGTAGATCCTTTTCAAAGCAGGAAAGTGACGGTCCAGATACAGAGGACTGAATTGGCTTTCGGCGTGTGATAGTTTGTGTGTCTTCAGCAGTGTGTGAGTTCTGAACCCTTTCACAGCCACATGAGTGAAGACTGGCCCACCTAGAACCTGTCCTTCAGGGCTCATGATGTGTTCAGCCCACTTCCGCACCTCCACCCCGGTCCAGGAGCCCGCTGGCTTGCCACGGTCTTGGGCCCAGAAGGGAACCCTGTCTCTCCTTAACCCTCCAGCCTGTGCTGTGGAGGCCAGGGGGGCCGTGCCAGCCTGTTCTGGCCACTTTGAGAGGTCAGTGTGTTCCTTTCCTTTGCCATAAGCTTGCAGGGCCCTGGGACAGAACCGTTGGAGGACCCAGGAACTGCACCTTCGCTGTTCATCTTGGTCTTCCTGGGATGATGGGTTCTGACTAGGTGGGGAGCTGGGGACATGAACCCCTGGTGATTCTTCATCCCAGCTGGGACAGTGGCTCACTTTGCCACCTGAGCCTGTGGTTGGCCCTGCCATCTGGCTCCATGCAGGATTCAGAACATTCTCCAGCCAGTTAAATGGGGACATTTTGCCCAAGTGATTATTTTAACAGTGCTGACTACAACTAACCAGGAAGAGTCACACAGGTAAACTTCTTTAAGAGTCATATAGGTAAACTTCTTTTCTTTCAGAAGTATTTTTCTTCTGTCAAAGATTCATCAAAAAGATGAATGGTTTAATATTTTGTTGTGTCCGATCACTGTACTCAGGTTGGAGTTGAGAAAGAAGATAAGTTTCAGGGATAACAGAATTTTGTGTAGCATCTCAATGTTCTGATATCATTCCCTGACTTTGCAAATGCAGGGTCTGTTCAGATGGATGTGATTTATCAATATCCATTCTTGTGTAGTTTAGAGCAGCAAATGCTTTTCCATTGAGAAGTTCGACAGTGTTGCAAGTCTCATTTGTAGTTGAGTTGGAAGATTGAAATTACTTGGATACAGGTAGAAAATGGTTAGTGGTTGCTCATAGATTAGTTTGTAAATGCAGTGATGAACTCCTCTGTTTTCATGGACACGTACTCTCTGGATGTACAGTCACATTTTAGAAGACAGCTGTCTAAGAAATGGGATAATTTGGATGGAATCTGCTCCGTGAACGTGAAGCTATAGGAAAATATGAAGCTATATGAAAATCATACGTTTCAGATTGTTTCTTGAGTACTACATGTAACTGTTGACACTTGGGTCACCTCAGATGTCACTTCTTGGCAGTAATATGTACTCATTTCTGAACGTTTTTCCTGTCTCTTACGCCCCTAGCTATGACCTGAAAATTTTTTAAAAGGTGTTTTTCCACGTCTTCTGAATAATGAGGTGGCAGTAATTTTTCTCTGCAGCTGGATGTTCTCCTGTCAATAGCAGTTGGTAGTTTGTGTATTTTAAGCCTGTATTTTGTTGACATCTGACCTCAGGTTTATGAGACATGAAAGCTAGCACTGCCCGTGGATTCATGCCCCTTGCCTCTGTGCGGAGGGGAAGGCCAACCCCACGCTTGCAGCCGGGACGGGTCTGGTGGCAACTCCCCACCACACACACCAACCGCTGTGCCGCCCGGACCGCAGGAACCGCCACGTGGGAGTCTGTTTTAACAGCTCCTGGTTTTCGTTCTGTTCACTCATATTCCCCAAGATTGCAGGGAAATAATTAATGCCACTCACCCCACTAAAATAACCACCCTTGACACCAAAAATCTGATTTTATTTCCACACGAATTTATCAGGGATAAAAATAGCACTTCATAATGGTTTTAAAGTCTTTTCTAACTTAATTAAGGCATTTAAAATTCTGAACCATAAGAAAATTACTCTCCCCGTCAACTCAGTGGGTGGACAATGTGATGTGTTAGGAGTTAAGCTTAACTCTACAAGCTTAATTATCTATTAACTTAAAAATAACATGTTAAGTAGTTTAAAACATCTATTTTCCTACTGCGTTTAATATCAGTCAAATCTTTAGGACTGGTACAGATTTTTATGTGGAGATTTTTGTATTTTTTTATAGATCCTTTGTCTACTTATGGAAATCTTTATTTCCTTTGAAATTAGTGTTGATTATTCTAGTTTTCTTTATAATTATGGCACTCCTACGTTAGAGAGAGCAAATGGAGTGTGGTACCATCATTTACGTCATTGAAAGAAAGAAGATGAAAGTGAAGTGGCTCAGTCGTGTCCGACTCCTTGCGACCCCATGGACTGTAGCTTACCAGGCTCCTCCATCCATGGGATTTTCCAGGCAAGAGTCCTGGAGTGGGGTGCCACTGCCTTCTCCAGGGGCTCTTCCCAACCCAGGGATTGAACCCCTGCACTGTAGGGGTTCATTGTAGGCAGACACTTTACCATCTGAGTCACCAGACAAGTCCAGGTGATACATAATTTATGTCATTATATGACAGAAAAGATAATTTTAGCTTTAAATAATCACTTATCTGGTGCCTAAAGCAAAAGAAAACAAAAATCTTTGTGAGTAGTCTTGGCTATTTTGAGTATGTAGCTAAATGCAGCCAAGATGGTAGTAACTAAATTTTAGTTAATTTCCTAAAGCTAACCTGTGAAAAGTCAACAGCCTCAGATATGTGGATGATACCACTCTGATGGCCGAAAGCCAAGAGCAACTAAAGAGCCCTTTGATGAGGGGGAAGGAGGAGAGTGAAAGAGCCGGCTTAAGACTAAATATTAAAAGAAATCTAAGATCATGGCATCCAGCCCCATTACTTCATGGCAAGTAGAAGGGGAAGAGGTGGAAGCAGTGGCTCTGAAATCACTGCAGATGGTCACTGCAGCCATGAAATCAGAAGAAAATTGCTTCTTGGCAGGAAAGCGATGTCAAACCTAGATAGTGTGTTGAAAAGCAGAGACGTTACTCTGCCGACAAAGGTCCATATAGTGAAGGCTCCCAGTGATCACGTAGGGTTGTGAGAGCTGGACCATAAAGAAGGCAGAGTGTGAAAGAATTGATGCCTTCTAACTATGGTGCTGGAGAAGACTCCTGAGTGTCCCTTGGACAGCAGGGAGATCAAACCAGCCAGTCTTAAGGGAGATCAACCTTGAATACTCGTTAGAAGGACTGATGTGGAAGCCAAAGCTCCAGTAGTTTGGTCACCTGATGCGAACAGCTGACTCATTGGAAGAGTCCCTGATCCTAGGAAACATTGAAGGCAGGAGGAAAGGGGGCATCAGAGGATGAGCTGGCTGGATGGCATCAGCGATGCAATGGACATGAACTTGGGCAAACTTTGGGAGATGGTGAGGGACAGGAGGCCTGCTGTGCTGCTGTCCGTGGGGTCGCAAAGAGTTGGACACGACTGAGTGGCTGAACAACAACAAGAAATTCTCTGTAACCAAATTTCTCCTTTATTTATTTAAAACATACATGTTTATCCTTTAAAAATGCTAACTGCACTTGATTTTGCCTGTTCTTTTCTGAAATGTGCGTGTAACATGTCAAACTATATTCTCTTTAATACTTTCAGTCCAGTATCACCAAGTAAGACTTTTTTGTTTTTAATTGCAGTATCACTGCTTCGCCCTATTGGGTTGTGTTAGATTCTGCTGTGCAGTGAAGTTGGTCAGCGGTCAGGCAGCGCAGGTCAGTGGGCTGGGCTGGCACCACCTGTTTGTGTATGGGCTCCAGGCTTAAAATGGTGTTTACATATTCAGTCCAGTTCAGTCACTCTGTTGTGTCCGACTCTTTGCGACCCCATGGACTACAGCACGCCAGGCCTCCCTGTCCATCACTATCTCCCAGAGCTTACTCAGATTCATGTCCATTGAGTCGGTGATGCCATCCAACCATCTCATCCTCTGTCATCCCCTTCTCCTCCTGCCCTCAATCTTTCCCAGCATCAGGGTCTTTTCCAGTGAGTCTGCTCTTCGCATCAGGTGGCCAAAGTATTGGAGTTTCAGCTTCAACATCAGTCCTTCCAATGAACACCCAGGGCTGATCTCCTTTAGGATGGACTGGTTGGATCTCCTTGCAGTCCAAGGGACTGTCAAGAGTCTTCTCCAACGCCACAGTTCAAAAGCATCAATTCTTCGGAGCTCAGCTTTCTTCACAGTCCAACTCTCACATCCATACATAACCACTGGAAAATCCATAGCCTTGACTAGATGGACCTTTGTGGCAAAGTAATATCTCTGCTTTTTAATAGGCTGTCTAGGTTGGTCATAACTTTCCTTCCAAGGAGTAAGTGTCTTTTAATTTCATGGCTGCAGTTACCATCTGCAATGATTTTGAAGCCCAGAAAAATAAAGTCAGCCACTGTTCCCACTGTTTCCCCATCTATTTGCCATGAAGTGATGGGACCAGATGCCATGATCTTCGTTTTCTGAATGTTGAACTTTAAGCCAACTTTTTCCACTCTCCTCTTTCACTTTCATCAAGAGGCTTTTTAGTTCCTCTTCACTTTCTGCCATAAGGGTAGTGTCATCTGCATATCTGAGGTTATTGATATTTCTCCCAGCAATCTTGATTCCAGCTTGTGCTTCCTCCAGCCCAGCGTTTCTCATGATGTACTCTGCATAGAAGTTAAATAAGCAGGGTGACAATATACAGCCTTGACGTACTCCTTTTCCTATTTGGAACCAGTCTGTTGTTCCATATCCAGTTCTAACTGTTGCTTCCTGACCTGCATACAGATTTCTGAAGAGGCAGGTCAGGTGGTCTGGTATTCCCATCTCTTTCAGAATTTTCCACAGTTTATTGTGATCCACACAGTCAAAGGCTTTGGCATAGTCAATAAAGCAGAAATAGATGTTTTCTAGAACTCTCCTGGTTTTTCAGTGATCCAGCGGATGCTGGCAATTTGATCTCTGGTTCCTCTGCTTTTTCTGAAACCAGCTTGAACATCTGGAAGTTCATGGTTCATGTATTGCTGAAGCCTGGCTTGGACAATTTTGAGCATTACTTTACTAGTGTGTGAAATGACTGCAATTGTGTGGTAGTTTGAGCATTCTTTGGCATTGCCTTTGTTTGGGATTGGAATGAAAACTGACCCTTTCCAGTCCTGTGGCCACTGCTGAGTTTTCCAAATTTGCTGGCATATTGAGTGTGGCACTTTCACAGCATCATCTTTCAGGGTTTGAAACAGCTCAACTGGAATTTCATCACCTCCACTAGCTTTGTTCATAGTGATGCTTCCTAAGGCCCACTTGACTTCACATTCCAGGATGTCTGGCTTAGTTGAGTGATCACACGATCGTGATTATCTGGGTCGTGAAGATCTTTTTTGTACAGTTCTTCCGTGTATTCTTGCCACCTCTTCTTAATATCTTCTGCTTCTGTTAGGTCCCTACCATTTCATCAGGGTTTGTTCAAATGAGTCAACTCTTTGCATGAGGTGGCCAAAGTATTGGAGTTTCAGCTTTAGCATCAGTCCTTCCAATGAACACCCAGGGCTGATCTGCTTTAGAAGGACTGGTTGGATCTCCTTGCAGTCCAAGGGACTCTCAAGAGTCTTCTCCAACACCACAGTTCAAAAGCATCAATTTGTCCTCACTCAGCTTTCTTTATAGTCCAACTCTCACATCCATAGATGACCAGTGGAAAAACCATAGTCTTGAGTAGACCGACCTTTGTTGGACCATTTAATTTATGTATTAAATGATTGAAAAATAAAAGTTCATGACATCATATGGAATTGAAGCCTCAGTGTCCATAAGGAAATCCTGTGTCTGCTTACACGAGGTGACGGCAGAGCCGAGCAGTCACCTGATGTGTTTACTGCTTCTTTACAGGGACAGTTTGCCCGCCCCGCAAAATGAGAATCAGGGAAAAAATCCTTAGGGTATTTTGATGCACTGGTTTCTAGTTTCACTTTGAGCAGCTTAAATCATGACTTTAAAGGTTTCCTTTCTTTTTCTTCTTCTTTTGTTTTGATCATGTACTCGGTGTGTTTTGAACGTGGATCCGTACTCTTGCCTGGAAAATCCCATGGACGGAGGAGCCTGGTGGGCTGCAGTCCTTGGGGTATCGAAGAGTCGGACACGACTGAGAGACTTCACTTTCACTTTTCACTCTCATGCATTGGAGGAGGAAATGGCAACCCACTCCAGTGTTCTTGCCTGGAGAATCCCAGGGACAGGGGAGCCTGGTGGGCTGCCGTCTATGGGGTCGCGCAGAGTTGGACACGACTGAAGCGACTTAGCAGTAGCAGCAGCCGCAGCACACCATTCTGCCTGTCACCCCATAGAGGAGGGCACCTGAGTTCTGTCCTGGACGAGGCAGTGGGCCCTTGAAGCAGTAAGACTTTCAGTGTCGGAATTAAAACATTAGAGGCAGGCCTTGGAGAGGAGAGCCTGTGAAAATCCATGTTTGCTCACAGTGCCTGTGAGGACAGCGTGCTGTTCCAGCAAAGAGTGGTGACCATCAGGCAGGATATTGTGTTATAATCCAATAAAGCGTGTAGCTAACTCCTCTACACAATAGTAGCCAGATATTTAATCCTGATTCTGGTTGGTAATGAGACTCGAAAAAGGAGTTGAGGACTGTTGCTCCTGTCTCAGTCAAATCAAGCCCCTCCTTCAGTGAGAGGGGAGCTGGAGGAGTGGGTGGGCAGGCTCTGCTTTCTTCCGGAAACGCCAGGCTTCCTCTCTCCTTCCCCTCAGGCAGGTGGGGAGGAGGACTTTCTCTTTGCTTATTAAATCTAGGCCTTGCTAGCCACATGCCATTTAAACCTCGCTCCAGTATTCTTGCCCGGAGGATCCCATGGGCAGAGGAGCCTGGGGGGGGCCACAGTCCATGGTGTCGCCAAGAGTCAGAGATGACTGAGGGGCTAAACCGCAGTGACCCCCAGCTGGAACTGAAGCGCACGGGCAGACGGGCAGACCCCGTGCCCCTCGGGGAAGGGCGGGCCTCGAGGGTCACAGGCCCTCATTGCTTCTTTCTTAGACCCATCGCTAGCTCTAACCGTGTATCCACTGATCTGAGTCCTTTTTGTAAGGTACCTCTCTCTCCCTCCCCCAGATCTGGCCCTGAGTCTGGCAGCGACCACGTGTGTCCTGCTCACCACCAACGTCAGCGCCTCCGCAGGGACTCAAAATATGTTTATGAATGACTGAAGGAGTGAGTGAAGGAAAGCGCCCTGGGTCTGGAGGACACAGCGCTCAGGGGTTCTTCCTGCCCTCCGTCTACGTCCCAGGGTGCCTGCGTTTCCCTGAGCTCGGCTGGTCTACCAGTTCATGGAACGCCTTTCTCAAGAGGGCCAGGCCTGGGGCTGGCAGCACCGCTGGGTGCAGGGGCCGCCCCCCCAGTCAGTACCGGAGGGTCCGGCTGTGCCCACGCTCAGGTGGTGAGGTCACCTGGGCCTGGCCAGGAGGAGGACACGGCCCGAGGCGGCGGGGGCACGGCAGGACCCGGGGCTGGAGGCTGGGAAGGGGGCACCGGGGTTCCCACACCATGGGGCTGGGGCGTGGAGGGGTGAGGAGGTCGGCCGGGAGGGCAGTGGGACCTAGCGCAGGCCCCGGGATGGGAACGTGGCTTGTGTACAGAGTTCTGTAATCTCCCAGCATGTCCTGGGAGAATGAGCGCCTCATGAGCTCACAGCAGGCAGCGGGCTCCTGGCCGGCTGCGCTGAAGCCCCTGGCGCCACACGTCTCCGTCTGTCTTCTGCGTTGCCTCGCCCCTCACCCCCAACGCCCGCCGGCTCTGCACGCAGCATTGCAGACTGCGAGCCCCCCGCGACCAGACCCTGTCCTGCCCTCCTCTCCCTGGGGTCGTGCGCTGACTCCTGGGGCAGCTGGCCCCCGGCAGGCGTGGGCTGCGGGGTTTGGCCCAGGGCACGCCTCAGTGAATTCAGTTTTGTGAGTTCTTGCAGCCCCGGGCAGGTGTGCCTGGTGTGAACACACGTGCACGACACCGTTGTTGCACGGAGACGCTGGGACTAGTCGCTGGGGGACAGAGGGGGAGCGTGCTTGCACCCCAGGAAGTCGGTGAGTGGGGGGCTGGGGGCATACCCTGAGCTCGAGGGGTCCCTGCCCTGCCTGTTGGCACGTTGCGTCTCCATCTGCGGAGCAGGCGGGGTCTCCCTGCCTCAGAGGGGATGAGGTCGCACGTCAGCAGCCCAGAGCACGGGAAGTTCTCAGTGCAGAGCGGTCAATACCCGGTCAGTGTGTTTCTTCAAAGGCTAGAAGTGTGCAGCTCTTGATGTGCTGAGACCTCGCCCTGTGTGGACATTTTCACAGCACTGAAACCTCAGAGCACCAGCCTTGCCATATATGGAGATGGGGTTATTCCATTTCATAAAGGCAGGTTTAAAATTTCGAAGTGAAAAGCAGAAGGTTGGGTTTCCCACCACCTTGCTCAGGGAGCGGCCTCTCTACTCAGAAAGCGGAAGACGCAGGAGCATGTGAGTTCTGTGGCCGCCCCCCGGGAAGGACGCCTGGGTTTGTACCGTGAACACTGTTGTAGCCGGGCAAATGAATCTTGCCCTCCTCCTTCCTCTGCCGTTCCAGAGAACTGTGGACTCTTTACGGTGCTCAAAATATACTGCTCGTCCTTATGGAGAAGTCTCTGGTTGCTTTTCTCTGTTAACTAACATCTATATTTAGCTACTGCAGACCTGAGAGAAACTAATGACAACCTTACAGTTATACTGTGATTGAATTACCGCCTGTTAATTAGGAGTTTCTAAATCACCTTGATCCCCTTGGAGAAAAGCCTTGATATAAGGAGATGGTAATAAAAGTGGTACTATTTTAATTCAAATTGTGTCTTTTGAAATTTAATTAATTTTGTAATAATAGTTTTAAATGAGCGAGTCGGAGCTCCAAACGGTCCTTGGTGACTTGAAAGAGTTGTGCAGCATCCAGAAGTTCCTGATACAGCCTCCGGAAGTAGCTTGCTCACCGAGTTCCCCTTTTCTCCTGCAGGGGTGGCTTACGCCAGGTTTTAAACCTCCTCCGTTCTTTGGAGATGCTCCCCCGCATCCAGAATGCAGCCTCTGAGCCCGCCAGCTTTAACACTTTGGGCACGGGGGAGATCCCACTGGGCCCCCCCCCCTTCTCTCCCTGTTCCCAGGCATTCACTCAAGGCAGGAGCACGTGGCCAGGCGTGGACCCCAGCCCTCCAGCACCCCGCTGTCCACCCGGCCCAGTGGAGAGCTCCTTTCCTGGCTGCTGAGCCGTCACAGACTCATATACCTTCCTGCTCTAGTGACCACAGGAATATATGAGCCCACGGAGCACTTAGACTTCACGCTGCTACGTGTGGAATCTGCAAAGATGGCACAGAGGGGGCTACTGCAGGGCAGGAATAGAGACGCAGGCGCAGAGAACAGACTTGTGGGCCCAGCGGGGGAAGGAGAGGGTGGGAGGCATTGAGAGTAGCGCTGACATGTCTTCACGACCACGTGTGAGACAGAGCTGGTGGGAAGCTGCTTGGAGCACAGGGAGCTCAGCTCGGTGCTCTGTGACGACCTGGGGCTGGGATAACACCGGCGGAGGAAGGCTCAAGAGGGAGGGGGTGAGTGTCTACCTGTGGCTGATTCACCGTGCTGCACAGCAGAAACTAGACCACATCATGAAACGATGGCACTCCAGTAAATTTCATGCTGAGGTGGTGCGAGGGTGTCACGTAAGCACATTGCTACCATAGTTGGCTAAAGTCAGATAAAGTTTTTACAGTGTTGAGGGGCTGCTGTGACCAAGGGCCCCCAGGGGCCGATGAGGGTGTGTGTGCACCCGAGGTCACCATGTTGTGAAGTGATTTATCATGTACTGTAAAGGAGCCTGTTTAGCACGAGAATGTGGAATACGGCTTCCCACAGAAATCATGTGCAGAAATGACATGGAACGCCCTGAGCTATTCCCTAAGGAGACTTCTGATCACATGAGGTTGGTCATAAAATGGAGAAATAAGAGGGTTATTACCATCTGAGTGCGTGCGAATGTGCTGTATACATGCTCTCTACACAGAAAAGCCCAGGATGGTGTGTTATTTGTGAACTGGTAGTAGTTATAGACTTTTTCTGGATAGTTTTATAGTTGCATCAGGGTTCCTTTTTAGGGTTTGGCTTCTGTTTTATTGCTCAATTTTCACCAATTTTGTTTTCTCCAAATATCATATCATGCAGAAAGCAGTGCAAGATCAAAATTCTTTTCAACTTGTTGACATTCTGTGTACTTCTAAAGCTAAAACTGTGCAGAAAATTTAAAACTTTGCTAACAACTGACGGTGGGATGAACATCTCAAACCTGTGCGTTGACTCTGTTACTAATCTCTTGATGCAGTAGAACTCCCGGCTTCCCAGAGCCCCCTTCTGTCTTCCCTGCTCTGTTCTGCCATTCCCAGCTTCAGCCTCGAGCTCACCGAAGCCTGTTTAGGAACATGGAGGCTTCTAGTGATGCCAAGTCTCAACTAATCTGAAATATGAGTGAATTCCTTCCGCATCAAAGTTTGGTTCTGGCATTACTGTTTATTCACTTGCCTGCATAAATTAAAACTTTCTTATCTGATCTGATGGATGGTTTTTGATAAGTC
Organism: Oryx dammah; assembly: GCF_014754425.2. Lineage (NCBI taxonomy): Eukaryota > Metazoa > Chordata > Mammalia > Artiodactyla > Bovidae > Oryx > Oryx dammah. Next base: position 3,458,274 of record NW_024070186.1, on the reverse strand, counting down.
AGCCTGTGGCATTCCCTGTTTCAGTTCCTCTGAACTCTGACTCTGTGATTTTATCTTTTTGTTTTTATTCCTCTATATGCCCCCCCCCCACACCTCCTTCATTTCCTCTTTATGGTGTTTTCTCTCCTCTTTGCCCCTTTCTCCTCTTCTCCAGCCTACAAATGTGTATTACTAAGGACTTCTAGTGGCTAACGCTGGAAGTACCTCTCAGAAATACCCACAGTGTAAATACGTGATCCATCCCAGTGCACCAGGAAGCAAAGTGAGTAGGAGAAAGAAAGAACCTAGGGCAATAAATTGGTTGTTTTGACTACATGAAACTATTTATTTCCATGTTTTATACTAAATCCAAATGGTTATCTTGGCGAGTATAAGCAAAACCTATATTTTCTGTTAAGTCTCTAAGTCGTGTCCAACTCTGTGACCCCATGGACTGTAGCCCGCCAGGCTCCTCTGTCCTTGGGATTCTCCAGGCGAGAATGCTGGGTGGGTTGCCATGCCCTCCTCCAGAGGATCTTCCCAACCCAAGGATCAAACCCACGTCTGCTGCATTACAGGCAGATTCTTTACCGTCTGGGCCACCAGGGAAGCCTGGAACCTCTATTACTCTGTGTCTAATAAGCCTAATGTCTCTTTGCTTTTATGTTGACCTGGTAACTCACTTCAGGAACTGCAGTTTAATTAAAACTTGATGTTTAATCTGTGAGATGAAGCCGTAAGTGTGTGGATATAGTAGTATATTGCTTTGGTGTGAGGAGGGGTAGATGGAGTCATTGATGGTGGTGTAAGGGAGGCTTTTCATCGTGTGGAAATTCAGCTGAATGCCTGCGGGTGGGTCGGGATGCTACTTACGGGGTTTGGTCTGAAATGTAGTGCCTGAGAGATCCAGGCTGTAGCTCAGGCAAGAGTTTTGTGAGAGGCACAGCCCCACACCGAGGTGCGTGTGGCCCTAGCTCTGCAGTGAACTTCATGACAGATCAGAGCATACTGAGAGGCCAGAGAATCCTTGGCTTCCTGAATATGGACCCTGGGTCACTGCTGACTCATAATTTGCTCCAGATTAATTACAGCACTTGGCACCTCTTCTCTGGCAAGAAACGATTGTTAAGAGAGGTGAGTGCAGTGTGGAGGCAGGCTTCTGTGGTGCCAAGAGCACCCTTCAGCTGAACGTGATAGATACTGAGAGTTTAACTCTGCTTCACAAGAAAACTGCATGATTTTTGAAATGCTCTTATACTCAGTTATAACCCCTGTTTTGAAAGTGTAAATTTATTTGAATACGACAGTGGTACATTAGGGAACAATTTTAACCTAACACAGTTTTAACGAATTTGTTTGTACTTGTACGCCGTTTTGACCAGGAGAAAACACTAGTGGGCACTCACACCGCAGCTCGGTGAGCGGAGCGTGCACACGCTCCTGAGACAGCGCCCGGCTGCGTCAGATCACCGTGTGAGTCCTGAGCCCCACCCCCCAGTCCAGTTCATTCAGGCGCTCAGTCGTGTCCGACTCTTTGCGACCCCGTGAACCGCAGCACCCAGGCCTCGCTGACCATCACCAACTCCCGGAGTCCACCCAAGACCATGTCCATTGAGTTGGTGATGCCATCTAGCCATCTCATCCTCTGTCGTCCCCTTCTCCTCCTGCCCTCAATCTTTCCCAGATCAGGGTCTTTTCAGATGAGCCAGCTCTTCCTATCAGGTGGTCAAAGTATTGGAGTTTCAGCTTCAACATCAGTCCTTCCAGTGAACACCCAGGGCTGATCTCCTTTAGGATGGACTGGTTGCATCTCCTTGCAGTCCAAGGGACTGTCAAGAGTCTTCTCCAACACCGCAGTTCAAGAGCATCAATTCTTTTGCGCTCAGCTTTCTTCACAGTCCAACTCTCACATCCATACCTGACCACTGGAAAAACCATAGCCTTGACTAGACGGACCTTTGTTGGCAAAGTCATGTGTCTGCTTTTTGATATGCTGTCTAGGTTGGTCACAGCTTTTCTTCCCCCACATCTCAGTTCAAACCTCTCATCAGACCTCAGACCCCTTCTCGGGCCGCTCACAGGAACTCACAAGCTGCAGCCCTTCCGCCAACTCCGGGTCTTTCTGGAGGTCGGGCGCTGCTGGCCGCGCTGAGGGCCGTGGGTCTGCGCTCCGTACCTGCTTGGCATGCGCGGCGCAGGGTCTGCCCTTGCCCTTCCTAACGTGTCGCTGCAGAATGGCGGGGTGTTCTGCCCCAGCCCCGTGTTGGCCACACAGCTTGTTTCTCGGTGCGTGGTTCTCAGGAGCGCGTCTGCCGCATTCCAGCAGCCGGCGGTGCCGCGCCGGGACTGTCCAGAGTCACCCCTCAGCGGCGGCCGGCGCTCCGGACCCTGCGGACCTCCCGGAAGCCCCCTCCCAGCCCGGACCCGCGCAGCGGCCTTGTGCCCCCTGCCCCGGCGCCGCCGCCCGCGCCTCTGCCGCTGGTTCCCTCTGCGTATTCATCTGAGCGGCTCTGGAGCGTCGCCCTGATGTTTTCATTTATCTTTAAAGTCCCCCTCAGAGATGAGTTCATTTCAGCAGCTACCTCCGTGCAGAACACTCCCAATTTTCCGACCCCCGAACCAAGCTTTCCCAGCTTCCCGCTGCCGCAGAGCCTTGAAAGCCCCTCCGCCCCTCCCCGCTGCCCGCTGCCCCGCCCACTCCTCCAGCCAGCGGGGGCGGGGCTCCACTTCCCGGGCGTGAGCTTCAGCGAGGGGGCCGCCGCCGCCAGGGCGCGGTGGAGCCCTGCAAGCGCCCGGCAGCTGCAGCGGCGCCCGCGTGACCCGCCCGGCAGGGGCGCCCTCCGGGTCTCTGCCCTTCCTTCTGGGCCCCGGCGCGTCCCTCGCTGGCGCCGCCCTGCCCCTCCACACCCTCCGCAGCTCTCTCCAGCGCGCCTCTCTTTCCCATCCCACCACCCAGTGCACCTCCCACCCCTTTCACACCCCGCCCCACCCCTTCCGTGCCCTTTGTCCACAGCCTGAAGTTCTGCCCGATCACCTCAGCTTAGAGGTGTGACCCCGTGTCCCCCCAGCCTGGCCCCTTTCTCGCCAGGCCCCGCGCCTGCCTCCAAGGCGAGTGGAGTGTCTGCTGACCCTGGTGAGGCTGCCCTTGGGTCTCTGACCTGCCCACTCCCGTCCCGCCCACGGGGTCCTGCACCAGCTGTGTTCCTCTGTCTGCTTGGCTGACAATCCAGTAACGCCTTCCGTCTGCCAGAGTTCTTTCCCTTTCCTTTAGATTTTATTTTTTAATTGAAGTATAGTTGACTTTTTTTTTTTTTTTTTTGGCCTCTTCATAGCCTCCGTGGGCAAGAATAGTGGCGGGGGTTGCCATTTCCTTCTCCAGTGGACCACGTTTTGTCAGAACTCTTCAGTATGGCCCGTCTGTCTTGGGGGGCCCCCGCGTGGCGTGGCTCCTAGATTCTTTGAGTTACTCAAGCCCCTTTGACTCAATGGATCGTGACTCAATGGACATGAATATGAGCAAAGTCCAGGGGACGGGGTAGGACAGAGGAGCCTGGCCTGCTGCAGTCCACGGGGTGGCAAAGAGCAGGACACACCTTAGCAAGGGAAGAACAGCAGCAGCTTCGTTGGTTTACAGTGTTGTGTTAGCTTGAGGTGCACAGCAAAGTGGTCCGGTTACACATATGTGCAGTTACATGGATTCAGTTACACATTTATACACATTCTGTTTTAGATTCTTTTCCATTATAGCTTATTATAAGATGTTGAGTCTGACTCCCTGTGCTACACAGTATGTCCTTGATGGTGGTTTATTTTATATATAATAGTGTGTGTGTTTATCTCCTCTACCTCTCCCCGTTGGTAACCGTAAGCTTGTTTTCCATGTCTGTGGGTCTATTTCTGTTTTGTATAGAAGTTCATCTGTATCGTGTTTTTTGATTCCGCTTATCAGTGATATCATTTCATATCTGTCCTTGTCTGTCAGAGTTCTTTCTCGTTTTTCTGAGAGAGGGTTTTTTCCCGATGGTTTTCTGTAGTGTGCGTAGTGAAAACGTGGAAGTCAAGTTTCACGGGGAAACTAGGGCAAGTCCCTTTGGAAATGGTTTGCTGTTTGGAAAGTGTTTTCGCAGTGAGCTCGCTGGATGGGGCGATGAGCCGGGCCCTGGGTGGTGCCCCCCCCCCCCCCCCCCGTGGGGGGTGACCCGGTCGCTGGGCAGAGAACCCGCAGCCTCATGAATTTTGTGCCCTGGTGCAGATGTGTGGTTTTCATATTCTGTTCAAGTATTAAAAAGCCATATTGTGATTTCCAACAAGAACTTCATAAATGGTTTCTCCTCCATCAGTTCAACCGTGTGGCGTTTTGCTATACTTGGAAGCTTTCGTGAAAGATCACATTACCTCTGCATTTCAGTTTAGAAGTCCCAGGTCCCAGAGTTCCCACATTTGATTTGAAAATTCTTCACCTGCACAGTAATATTTATTGTAAAGTGATAAAGACAAAAGTAGTGTTGTTAACTCAGAGAGGACATTACTTTCAAGAACACACACACAGAGAAAAAACCCGCCGGAGCGGGTCCAGGGAGCACGAGGGTGGCGGTCCTCTCGTGACGCTGAGCATAGAGACTGCCGCAGGGTAACCCGGGATGGGTGGGAACCGCTGCTGTGGACTGAACTGGTTTGTCTCCTGCAGACCTTGGCCCTCGGTTCAGGCATGCTGTGTGGTTAGCCGTCCCTGGGGTCCTGAGAGGGGTCCGCTTGGTCCACGCCTCCTGGGGGCATCCCTGAGCTGCTCCTGCCACCAGGGTACCCTTGTCCTCCGAGGACAGCCATGGGGCCCTGGGGAGTGGGGAGATGGGGCAGCGGTGGGCGGCATATCGCTCGTGCCAGCTCACTGACGAGTTTGCGAATGACGGCCAGCTGTTAACGTTTGAGAGGGGGAGACAGGTACCTGCTGTGTGTCACTCGGCCACAGGGTCTGTGTCACAGAACCCCCGCTTTATGCTGGGTGGCCATTCTCTTCCGCAGCAGCCTTAGCCCTTCTCTGACTCTGCATCTTCACTGGAAGCAGCTGCAGCGACCGTGTGTCAGGACGGGGTGGGTGCAGGAGGGCTCGGGAGAAAGCGTCTGAGATCTGAAACTGTCGGCCGGCTCGAGGGGAGGGGGGTCTAGGGCTCAGAAAACGTCAGCGCTGTGGCCGTGGGGCTGCTGCCACCCACGGACTCAACGTTGCTAGCAAAGTTCTTTTGTAATCATGAAAATCTGGGTCCCTGGGGTGAAAGGAGATTTGGGGTCTTGTCCAAAATCTGACATAAAGTCCTTACAAAAAGGCATAGATTTGCTTATTCTGAAAACAGAATGTTCTTACTTAGATGCAAATTGTAAACAGAAAATAAGCAAGTGATCTACAGGAATATAGTAATATAAAATATATTAATTGGTAATAGTTCTTCTCATATCTATAAACAGAGACGTTTGCCTGATACTAACATGAGGAGTTAACTTTCAAAACAAGGCATTTTTATGAAAGGCATTCCTGATTTCTTTTCAATTTAATAAAATGTGAATTTTAATTTGTACTTTGAGTTTAGTTGAAACTGCCTACTTTTCATCTGCCTGAGTCCTGTCCTGAAACCTTATCTTGAAGTTGACTTATGAAGTGGGTTTCTGGGCTATGTTAAATCTATAGATTTTCCTAACACATTAGTTCCAGAAATTTAGGAGGTACTCGTAACTGGACACTAACATAGAATCCACTGTGTTCAGTCACTCGGTTGTGTCCGACTCTGAACCCACGGACTGTAGCCCTGCCAGGCTCCTCTGTCCACGGAACTCTCCAGGCAAGAATACTGGAGTGGGTTGCCCTTTTCTACTCCTGGGGATCTTCCCAGACCAGGAATCGAACTCAGGTCTCTTGAGTCTCCTGCATGGGCAAGGGGAATTCTTTACCACTGGCGCCACCTGGGAAGCCCTTAACAGCAGCACTGTGGAAGCATCTTTGCCTTGTAAACACTACGAGGGTCCATGTGGTAAGTCACTCGGGCTGGCAGCTGGGGGTCTGATGTCAGCGCTGAGACTTAACACCTGTGCATTTAAGGAGTGTTGATGAATGTATTGGCATTAATGCAAATCATGGTTATAAAACCAGTCACTCTACCAGGCCTTGCATTATGGTGATATATTAATGTAATATATGCAGAGAAAATTAGATAACTGAAAGCAGTTTTTCCCTTCAGCTCATCCCTGATGTCACGCCCCATCTATCTGCTTTTGTCTAGCCTGAGATGTGTATTCTATTGGTTTCACATTACACATAAATGACTTCTGTTTTTTAATAATGAATTGATAAGTGGAGCTCAGGAAATTGTTTACCGATGTCCTTAAGAAAATAGCTTCCCAAAGTGCTTTGTAGAAACGTTATTTAAACCACACTCGTGGGCCCATGTCAGGACGGCGGAGGTGCTGTCCGTCCCGCATGTAGCCTGTCGGGAGGCCGAGCGTCCCCTGCCTCTGGCCCCTGTCCTGGTTGGGGTGCGCTCTCCTCTTGGGCAGCTCTGCTTGTGGTCAGGAGCCGGCGTGGTACTGTGGGCACCGCGGAGGCCCCAAGTCACGCAGTATATCTGTGCCCCAGCCCTTAGTTACAGCCTTTGCCCGCACGCCAGGCAGCCTTGGGAAAGCGGCTTCGCTCTGGAGTCCTCCGAGTTCACATCCGTGGAACCAGTGCCGCCCCCCGCCTCCGGTGGGCCTGGTGAGGTGAAGAGCGCCGGCAGGTCCCTGGGGCCAGGGAGGCGTGGCCATGCTCACTCTGACTCGCTCAGCGGGCACTCAGACCATCAATAATTGCAGCGTTGCAGCCTGGCGGACCCGGCCCGAGGGTGGTCCTGCCCCGAGCTCACGACGCCCCACGCGTCCCCACCGCACCATCAGCGCCTCTGGGCAGAGTTGTCAGTCAAGTGGGAGCCAGACCTCGGCCTGCCAGGCGGGCAGGTGGGAAGGCCAGCCCGGCCCAGCCCTCCCGGCCCCAGGCCCTCCCAGGAGCCGGAGGCCCAAGCGCTCCCTGGACCCTGCCTGGACGGGCCCCACCCCGAGGAGAAGGGACGCAGATACCGAGAGCGTTCATGGACTCACGCCGTGGTCGGGACTACAAGCTTCATTATAAATACGCACTCTGCAGCTGCAAGATGGGCCAAACCGGCAGCTCCTCCTCCCCAAGGGGGTGCTGAGTTCACTCTGTGACAGGTGGGGCGAGGGAGTCGCCCCCGCTGAGGCCTGGGGGCTTTCTTCCCTCCCGTGTCTGGGCTCTGCTGACTGGTGACCTGTCTCCTGGGCCGGTCCCTGTGGCGCCCCCGCTGCTCTGCGCCGCCCTCGGTGATGGGGCTGCCCTGTCTCCTCCCGGTGCCTGCCTCCCTCCCCCGGGCTGTTGGCCGCCCCCGTGGTGTAGATGCTGCATGAAGCTCAGGGGCCGCTCCGTCCGGGTACTGGGAGGAGGACTTGGTGCTGAGCTGGCCCACGCCCTGCTCTGGCTCGGGTCTCGGTGTCGCCCCGGGAGCACGTGGGCAGCGGCGGTGGACCCCGGCTCTGTGAGTACCATCTGCTTGGGGCTCCGGGCCTCCTGCCCTTCACGCTCTCTCAGCACCCTCAGGGTCCCGCTCGGGGAGCTTTGGGGCCCCATCGTCTCCAGGGCAGAGGACGGGTCCTCCCGCGTCACAGAGCTTGGGGCAGGGGGTGTCCATCTCCAGCTCCTCCAGGTGGAGCATGCGCTTCTGAAGCCCTGCTGTGTCTTTTGCACTAAAAGGTGCAACACCTTTGGCGATACCTGAAACTGGAAGATGCTTCTAAGAATAAAAATGTGAGCTGTTGTTGCTCTGAGCCTTGTCACAGCAGGCTTTTCAAACAAAGCTAGTATCCGTCAGCGCAGGACAGGAAGGCTTGCTCATTCTGCTAACCTGGGGCCTCTGGAGGTGCCTGGCCCCCAGGTGGGAGGGGAGCCCCCTGGGACATTGCTCTCTGCAGGCTCCAGCCACAAGCCTCCCCTGCTCTGATCCCCGCATTATTGTGAACCCTCATCATGCCTTTCATTAAACTCAGCTTGCAGGTGGGAAATAAACTATGGCTCGCCACATTTACGGTCTTGCGCTCGGTGACGAAGCCGAGGAACCCACGTGAGCTGCGCCTGTCCTGCACGCCCGCTCCCTCTGGTGCGGACCTCTGGTGACCACCTTCCCGCACAGGCTGCCTGGAGGCCCGAGTCTTCCCTCGCAGCTGTTACCACTCCGGCACTGCCCACTTGTCTCACAGCCAGGTGCCTTTCGTTGCTTCCCACCCCCCCCCAGCTTGAATGAGGGAGGCACGATTGGCCAGTTCTTTGACACTGAGCTGGAACAGCCAGCATCCTTGCTGGAAAATGTCCTGGTTTCTTGGTGTCTCTTATTTGGCTTGACATCAAAGCTGAGAAAGGTTACTGATGACGGTCTGAACCTTTTCAGTATGCAAATTGTGGAATGGTACAAATGACTTTCCATCGGTATCATCGAGTTCTGAACTATTCGTTTTTGTTACTGCCTGTTCAGTATGTCACGCTGTAAAGTAGAATATTTTAATTTACAGGAATGACTCAGATCTTGAAGAGCGAGTGTGGAAAGACTGAATTCCTAAGCGGGAGGCCTGCCACGGGGCTGTGTACTTCCTGCAGACAGCGACTGGGTCCATTAGGTTACTGGCCCCAGTGCGTGTTCAAGGGCTGCCCGTAGGAAGCCTCACAGATAATGAATGAAGGCCTGAGTGAACACCTGCTTTGACCTTCAGACTTCACAGTGTTTACTGTCATTTTCTTAGAACAGTGGAAGTTGATAAATGCTGTGTGACTCACTTTAAGAATCTGGTGTACTTCTTAAGAGGCGTGTTGATTATGCTTTAGTTTAAATAAGTACAACTAATAAAATATGGTGCTCTTCAAGTTATATAAATAATCCAACCTACATACATTTAGTTTCTATAAAATAATTACTGTGGCAGCCAGCGATAAGTACTATAAAGCAAAACTAGGCAGAATTTAAGGAATGGAAAATGCTGGAGTGGTGTTTGTTATATAAAGTAAAACGGTCATGCAGCAGAGATGAGTAATATTATCACATGGAATATTTGGACATTTAAATACAAAAAGCTAATAGTCAACAGGGACCTACTATATCGCACAGAGAAGCATACTCAGTATTCCGTAATAACCTGTATAGGAAAAGAAGCAGAAAAAGAATGGATATATGTGTAACTGAATCACTTAGCTGTACATCGAAAACTAAGACAACACGTAGATCAGCTATCCTCCACTATGGAATGAAAATTAAATTTTAAAATATAAATACAAAAAGCGAGAGTCTACCCTTATGGCGAGGATGATAATTGTACCTATTTGAATCATGAGAACTGAATCTGGCCTTCCGATTTTCATAGCAGTTTCAGAGCCAAAAAGTTTACTTCAGACAGATCTTTTCCCAACACTTTGGTGAGTAAAATAATGGGTCAGCTGCACCCTGTTCCTTTTTCTTAATTCAGGCATAGCTCCTAAAACAAGCACTTGCAGTGTGGAACAGGGACTCAGTGCTGGAATTCTGAAATCACTCATAGGCACACCGCAAACACTGGCTTGGGTGCTAGCGTTCCTGATGCACCACATAAATGCTGGTTTTGATCCTCATCGGAAGTTTGAAACTGCTTCTCACACGGAGGCATCTCGGGTGAAGTGAGTGAGGCGTTTGGGCGCTGCAGTTTTCCACAAGGTGATGAGGTTTTAACATGAGGGACAGAGCGGATGTGCACCCAGGTCCATTTCTTTTCATACCGAAAGGGACTCAGTTCGGTGCTGGCTCGAGGGTCACATCCAGTGTGAGCACCTTGGGGATGGGGACACACCCTCACAGTCTGCTCTGAGTGCTTGTGTAGTGTGAACCTGAGTGGGGTGTCAGGTGTGGGGGGCGCGTGTGGCCACGTTCGCTCGGCCACGCCGGGGGAGGGCCTGGCCTCAACAGGGACGCTCCTGCCCCCAGCTGTCCGTGTGACCGCCTGTCCGGGTGTTTCCCTTGCAGATGATCCAGTCTCTCAAGGCGCTGATCGAGAATGCAGACGCCGTGTATGAAAAGATTGTACACTGTCAGAAGGCAGGTGAGTGAGCGTCTCTTCCCTTTACCGCTAGTTGCATCGTCTATTTTGCCCCTAAGCTATTTCATCTTTTTGATACTATATTAAAAACTCAGATATAAAAAGTGTTTTTTCATGGCTAAAGAAAATACTAATTCCTTGGTTCTCAAGGAATTCCTTGGTTCCTTGGCTCTGCATAACAGACTTACATGGGATGTAGGGGGATATGGGGGGAGCCTTTAAAGCATATTGATGTGCTCTGGGGCGTGGCTTAAGAGTCCACGGCTGTTAAAGCAATCTAACCTGCTGCTCAGATTGAGACCCGAGCGCTCATCTGTTCCTCCTGCCTGTTCTCTGAGCGGCGACCCCCACCAGCCATGATTTCATAGCAGACGCACGGCAAGTGAGACCGGGCACAGAAGAAATGAGTTCTTAGCAAGGAGAATGGGTCCCAGTTACTGCCTCTTGAAACTGTTAATGCACCGGCGTTTCCACACGCTGCTGGATTCCTTTATTTCACAACCAAATGTTACGCTGGATTATAAAATTCTACTGATGTAAACAACCATCTCATTAATTTTAGCTATGATAAAACCAAAAAGTCAAGTGTTCTGCATTATGATACGAATAGGCAAAATGGACTTCTTTCGATTTTCAAATTTTGAGTGTCAATATGGAGAATATTCATAATTCATAAATAAGGAAACTATCCTTAATTTCTTGGGGTTTTGGTTGCTGATCTTTCAAATCAAGAGACCATAACTACTACCTGGCCTTAAAAAAGTCATCTCTCATTTCAGAAATGAACTCTTTTAAAATCGATTAAAGGCAAAGATACGTGGGACAATTTCTCTTTTGATGTTTATTGAAGAATATGCACATCGGACAAAAGTCCTCATCTTGTTAGCAAAATATTATTAACAAAGTAATCTTTTTACGCCTAGTCCTTTGTGAAACACCACAACTAAAGCAAATTACAACAATTACCATAAAATAATTACCATTTTTATCATGCTGCTCCCCTCCATAAAAATCATCAAATCTAAAGTTCTGACCAAACTTCTAAGTTCCTATGCACGGTCACTGCTGACTGGCCCATTTACTTTGCCAATCTTATATGTAAAAATGATTAATTCAATCATCTGTTCATTTAATAAATGTGTTTTGAACTTGTACTGTGCATAAGGTACTTGTAAGACCTATTACATATCAAAATATTAAAAAATCAAGCAAGATTTTTGTTTTCTGGAACCTTCAGATCAAACAGGAAGTATGACAGTAAGCACGCAGTCAAACAAATACAGTCCTTGGCGTGTGTGACCCTGGGCTTGGCTGGGGCGGCCGTGGGGGACCCTGGTGTTTGAGTGGAAGGGGAGATGTTGAGCCTTTAGTGGTAATCACGGTGGCTGGTGCGGAGGGCCACTGCGGGCAGGCCTGTAGGAAGGAGCAGGTACGGGTCGTTGGTCCAGCCGGGCCCCGCCTGCTCCCGTGTGTTTCCACGCCAACCCCACGAGGCAGGGCCTCTGCCCCCTCCTGTCAGCCTGTCCTCGTCTTCCTGTGGCCTCAGCCGTCTCCCACGAGGACTTTCCAGGGCTTGGATCAGGGACCTGTTTTGTTCAGCCCCTCAGACATGTCTGGTTCAGCTGACGAGCCTCTTCCATCACTGCCTCTTCTGCTAACGTGTCCTGTCTTCCAAACCAGGCGGTGACCTGCGCACCAGGCTTGCAGGCTGGGTGACTCTTTTCACCCATGACCTCTGTTCTAACATCTGTGCGGTGGAGTTGCTCAGATAGAAACTGGCTAAATGTGACTTGGCTTTTATGAAGTATTCGATTCTATTAAATGCATGTACTGCTATGAGAATTGTGGACTGTTAGCATCTGAAACTACATTTACTGGGGAAAAAGGAGCTGGTTATTCATTTAACAATTTGAGTTATTGACAGTTCTTTGCAACCTCATTGGCTTATGACGTTTGATGATGTTTGGCATTGTGCAGCCTTATATTGTTTTTCTGTTTGATTTCAGTAAGGGATATATTTGCTTGTCTTTAAAAAGCTGTGGAGTCTTTCCTGTTAAGGGTTTTGCTTTGGGTGGGGTTGCAGATACCCACTGTAATGGTCTGAGCTGCTCTGGGTTGAGAGCCCTTCAGAGTCACGTCCAATCATCACTTGGTTTCACAATTACTGCCGGCCACCTACGCGGGCCTTCTGTTATCCCAAGTGCTTATTTTAGAGTCCCGGAACCTTTGCTTCTCATGTTTACAGTTATTGTAAGGCAGATCATTCTTAGTCATCTGAAGAGCTGCTAGTCTGTATTGGGCTCAAAAATATTTGCATAAGAGTTTACTTTTGGTAAGTAATTATTCTTCTGCTTCCAAAGCTTTAATCTTGCAATGAGAAAGTGAAGATTAGGTCTCCAAAGTGCTACAAGAGAGGATTGTTCTAGAAGTATTGCAGACTTTTAAACACAAACTTTCGTGTAAATAGCTAAATGAGAATAAAGACTTGCATACCCACCTCTTGTGGGTATGCACCCAATTAAACTGCCCCCAGTTTGGACAGGTTCAGACTCCCTGCTGTGTAACTGATGTTTCGGAGCTAGAAACGTGTCTGCTGATGCTGTCACTGGGAAGAGGGACTGAGGCCGGGGAGGAACCCTGGGAAGGGAAGACCCACAGCCAGTGTTGGGTCAGGGACCTGCATGCCAAGCAGTGACCGGGAGGAACCAAGGGAGGGTGGTGGGGACAGCCAGGCGGCGACCACTGGGGCTCCTGAAGAGCCCGCTCTTTAAGGAAGAGAGTATGGCAGCACGAACGTTTAGAGGACTAAAGAGAAAGTGAAGTTGTTCAGTCGTGTCTGACTCTTTGTGACCCCATGGACTGTAGCCTCCCAGGCTCTTCCATACATGGGATTCCCTAGGCAAGAATACTGGAGTGGGTTGCCATTTCCTTCTCCAGAGGATCTTCCCCACCCAGCGACCGAACCTGGGTCTCCCGCATTGCAAGCAGATGCTTTTACCATCTGAGCCACGAGGATTAAAAGGAAATCTTAAAAAGAAAACTATGTTCCTGGGAATGTGGAAGATCCAGTGAAGAGGCAAAGAGTGAGTGTGAAAGGTGCTCAGTTGTGTCCGATTCTTTGCAACCCCATCGACTGTATCATCCCTGGGATTCTCCAGGCCAGAGGACTGAAGTGGGTAGCCTTTCCCTTCTCCAGGGGGTCTTCCCAATCCAGGGATCAAACCCAGGCCTCCCGCAGTGCAGGTGGACTCTTTCCCAGCTGAGCCACAGGGAAGCCCAGGAATCCTGCAGTGGGTAACAGAGATGACAGGCAGGCATCAGGGCAGGCAAAGAGGACGGTGCTAAAAGAGGCACCTGGGGTGAAGGATGCAGGAAGTGAGGAGGGCAGGCGTCAGGTGTAGCCGGGAAACGCTTGACCCTAGAAAGTGGGAGAAGCGCCCTTCTGAGATAACGCAGAGCTGCGCTGTGGAGCCTTGTGGAGGGGAGGGGCGTCTTCCCCTGAAAAGTGGGGACACAGCTCTGGAGAGGGCCAGAAGGAGGGGCCAGGGCTGGCAGGGTGTGCAGCGTTTGCTCAGAGCTGGAGGTGCCAGCGGCAGAGGCTGACTGCACGTTCGGATCACGGGGAGGGATGTGGGCTGAGTGAGTCCTGGCCGCCACGGGGTGCAGGAAGGGTCTGAGTTGAGTAACAGCACACAGCCTCCTGGTCTAGCAAGGGCTGTAGCCAAGTTGGGGGTGTGGGTTAGGAACAAGCCTCAAGAGGGGACAGCACCATCAGTGTTCCCTCAAGGTCTTTCTAAAAGTCTATAAAAGCTGGCAAAAGATTAGCCAGCCTCTTCCAGGGGAAACATCTTTTCCCCTTTTTCTAATATCTAGCTCTTTCTGTCCTTCAATGCCTCCAAACCTGGCAGCCTGTGTTTGAATTTTAATTTTCTGTTTAGTCAGTTGAATCTATCTGTTTCATTAAAAAGATAGGAAGATGATCTAGAAGGAAGACCAACCTGCTCTGCTTGGGTGCACTGGATGCTTTTATCGGGTGAATTTAAATGGAAAATCATTTGCTCTCTGGAAAGAAAACAGAAATCAATGACTAACTTCCTCTCCAAGATGGTGAATTAACACATCCATTTAATCTCTGCTCCATTCTGAGCCTCATTAAAATGACAGCAGGGTTTTGTTTTTGTTTTTTTAATAAGGACAAAGAAAATGGGGGCAACAAAATTTTGGAAACTGATAACCAGAGAATTGGTGCAGCTGACTCAAGAAAGCTGAGCCTGAAGCTGGCGGTGGCAGGGGGAGCCAGCCCGGCTACAGTGCGACTTACGTGCCTTTGGGAGCTCGGGGCTAGGCGGGGATAAGAGAGGACAGCTGTTGGAAAGCTGGATTCCGAAGCAGTTGGATCCCAGCTGGCGGGGACGCCCTGTGTCCTATGCGTCCTGACGGTAGGGGAGGTTGAACGCAGCCCAGTCCTCCTCCTTCGTCTGGGCAGGAGGCCATGCTTACTTCCCCCAGGCATTAATAGGTAATGCTTGGGAGAGAAGTCTCAACAGTGGAAGTGCGTTGCTTAGAAATACGGGGGGGCTTCCCTCCTGATCCGCTGGTTAAGAATCCACCTGCTGTGCAGGGGACTGGAGTTCAGTCCCTGGTCTGGGAAGACTCCATGTGCCCCAGGGCAGCTAAGCCCGCGGGCCACGACTGTGGGCATGTGGCACGACTGTGAGTGTGTGTGTGCGCTCCAGAGCCTGAGGCCACGTGCCCTAGCGCTCCAGGACACGAGAGGCCATGGCAACGAGGAGCCCACGTGCCGCCCACAGAGAGAGGTCCCCGCTCAGGCGGCTCAAGAAAAGCCCGCATTGCCACGCAGGCCCAGCGCAGCCAAAAATAAAAAAACTTAAAAGGAAGAAACGTGGACCCAAGTGCTCAAGAAGGACGCACACTCAGCTAAAGGGGCTGAATGTGGCTGCTTCTGGAGAGGGGGACGGGGGACTACTCTTGGCTCTTTAAACTGCACGTGTGCGTATGTCTCACAAGCATTGAGTCACTACTCATTTTAACTGAGTTTACTAAAGCTACGAAGGAGGAAAGCAGGGCGGCAGGGGCGGGAGCTGTGGCAGGAGTCCCTGACCACCGTGGTCCTGGAGCAGGCATGGCCACCCCCCAGGCTTGGGGACCAAGGACGAGGCAGGCGGTTGCCCCCGGGAGCCCGGTGCACAAGTGGGGTCCGCGCCCGCTGGGCAAGAGCCCAGCTCCTCGTCTGGTGTGACAGTCAGGAAGTGGGTGACGGAGCTCTAAATGAAAGAAAGCCCGGGACCCCCCACCTGTTCAGAGAGGTCCCTTACTGGCAGGGATGCAGCCACATGGAGCAGGACGGAGGGCAGCGGGACGGAAGGCAGCTCGGAAATAACAGAAGCTTTCTTTACCCTTCGTTTCCATCCGTTTAATGGACATTTTCCTGGACTGGGTTCTAAACCATCCCTGCTTCCTTAAATGTGGCTCCCAAAAGTCATCTGAACTTTTGATGACTCAGGGTCATCTTGAGACGTGTCTGTTATTTGCTGTGGGTGATGCAGCCATATCCCCAAGAGTCTTAAGTTTTGGGGGGAACCCTTAACCTGCACACTGGGGCTTCCCGCTCTGCCCGTTAGGGCCCCATCCCGGGGGTAGCATCCCATTCCCAGGGGTCCTGTTGGCACCCACTCCCGGGGGTCCTGTTGGCACCCCGTCCCGGGGGTCCTGTTGGCACCTCATCCCCGGGGGTCCTGTTGGCACCTCATCCCCGGGGGTCCTGTTGGCACCCCGTCCCGGGGGTCCTGTTGGCACCCCGTCCCGGGGGTCCTGGCTCACTTCCCGCTCTCCCCTCCCACCTTCGCTCCCCACTGTTCCTGCAGCCCCTGCTGCGTCGGCCCTGCCCGTCTGACTCCTGTGCTCTTCCTGATCGGCCAGCTCTGGTCTGCTGGCCTCTCCCCATGACAGAGCTTGATAGATGCATCTTACCTCGAGGCAGAGTGCGCCCGACTGCGTGGTGCCGGGTGAACAGGCAGGACGCCGGGCAGACCCCCGTGAGCAGGATGGGACTGCTTGGAGCCCTCTGTCGGTGTGCAGACTCCTCGGAGCTCAGTGTGCTTGTAGGAGCCGGGGTTTCCAGGGAAGTGACCCTTCACCACCCATCACTTGCTTTGCTCACATCCTTGTCTCACTCAACACAGCACTCATAAAATCGTCTCCACAGGCCATCCGGGAAACACTTCACAGGTGTTCTGTTAACGAGGTTTGATGAAGGGACCCCAGGAGCCTGTGACTTCCGTCCTGGTGTATGTCAGGCGGTTTCTCAGCCCTGGTCCACGGCAGCGGGAGGCTCGTCCCTGGGGACCCGGGTGCTGGGCACTCTGTGCCATGCCCTGCTGTGTGCCGTGGGGTTAGTCACTCAGCTTCTCTGGCTCCCTTTCCTCCTCCTAAGCGACAGTGGGCTTCCCTGCTGGCCCCAGGGGTTCTGAGATGCAGCGACCTCAGAGCAGTGGCCGACGCAGCAGCAGTTGTGGAGTGCCCTGATCACGGGCGCTTAGGAAGAGAAGGAGATTGACAGGTGAGCCCCGCTGCGGCACAGCTGCGCGAGCTGCAGCCCGTCGGAGCGCTTCCCGGGGAGCGCGTGCCTGACTCTGACTGCACTCTCCGAAGGCAAGGCGTGGAAGCCTTAATGCCTCTGAGGCCCTCAGCACCCTCCTCTCCTTGAGGAGCCGCCAGACGCTCCCCAGGCACTCTAATTAACCGGCAGTCAGTGGCGTCCCTGGTGGCTCAGCTGGTGAAGAATCCGCTTGCAGTGCAGCAGACCTGGGTTCCATCCCTGGCTTGGGAAGATCCCCTGGAGAAGGGAGAGGCTACCCACTCCAGTACTCCGGCCTGGAGAATTCCACGGACTGGATATTCCATGGGGTCGCAAAGAGAGCACCTTTCCCTTCACTCACAGTGAAACCACAGACGCCAGGAAGTCGTGAGGGTGCTGGGGGGGCCAGAGCTCAGCCGGCGGTTGAGCCGGGAGGGCGGCTTGTCCGGGAGCAAGGCTGATGGAGGGGGAAACCCAGGGTGCCTACCCGGAGGGGCAGCCGGGCCCAGGTCAGCAGTGGCCGTGACGCAGACGGGTGCGGGAGCAGCAGGCCGGAGGAGACACCAGTCCAGAAGCTTTAACGAAACGTCCACACACACGAAGCACCTTGATGGCTTGTACCGTGTGGGAAGAATTCTGTATGGCAAAGGCGAGCAGAAGCACAGCTGCACCAAAAAATGAGAAGCAGAAAAATGCCAGCGCTACGTTACTGGGGGGCTGACATCTCTGACACAGGAGGAGCTCCTAAAGCCGGAGAAAGGCCAGCAACCCCAGCGTTCGTGTTCTCTGCAAAGAGCAGGAGCACAGGTCACAGCCAGGGAAATTCAGAAGACTCGAATGAAATGAGAGGACGTCTAGACGCACCGCAGACGACGCAAACCTGTGGCCGGCAGGCGGACAGATGGGAACACAGCGTCTCAACCCGGCCTTGTCCGAGCCGAAGTCAGGCAGTAGGCGATGGAAGACAAAGGAGCAGAGTGAAGACAGCGTCTCAACCCGGCCTTGTCCGAGCCGAACTCATGCAGTAGGTGATGGAAAACAAAGAAGCAGAGTGAAGACAGCGCTCACGGTGTCCGTCAGTGATGAGTGTTCTGGGATCAGTGAGGCCAAAGGCACAGGGCGTGCCGGGCAGGGCTGGGGGCGGATGGCTCCTTTCCATCTCGTGTTCAGCCCAGACCTCAGGGAAGCAGCGACCTCGGTGCAGGCCTGACGACTGCAGGTGGCGAGCAAGCGTTTCAAACCTCGGGAAGGGAAGGGGATGATCTCAGGCAGAGGGGCCGTGAGCCGAGGCGGGGGTGGCAGGACCAGGCTGCACTGGCCAGGCTGGTGTAGGGAGGCAGGCCCTGCTCTCAGAGAGGGCGCTCCTCCTCGGTCAGGGCGGAGGTGTGGCCGCATCAGACACGCGGGGAGGGTGGGCAGGGAAATGCAGATGCCGGAGGCTTTTTTCCCACCCAGCCCCCCAGACCAGCACTGCGGTTTGACCCGGGGTGGTTGGGCTGATGACGCGCACAGGCTGGGTACTCTGATGGTCACGCTCACAGGATTTATACGTGGGTCGGACAGGGGGCAGCAGAAAGGGAGGAGGGTGGGCTGGCAGGGTTCTTGGCTGGGTTCTCTTTACCAAGTCGGGGAGGACCCGGGGAGAGAGGGCTGGAGGGGGCGACCAGAGGTTTTAGGCATGCCAAACGTGACGAGCCTGGTCGACTTCCAAGTCTAACTGTTGGAGAGCTGTCCTGACTGGACGCGATGAATTTGGAAACCATAAGCGCACAGGTGGGCTTCCGAGCTGGGAGACCAGGCTCGTTGGAGAAGGGATGGTGAAGAGAGACGACACAGCCCTGGTCCTGAGCATGTGGACGTTGGGGAGGCAGGAGAGCAAGTGTGGGGCGTCAGCGCTCAGTCAGACAGGGGCGGGAGGGCGCTGAGCTTCCAGGGGACGAGGTGCTTCAGGGAGATGCCGGTGTGCGAGGCTCAGAGCCAGTCACATCAGAGACCCCAGAGTCTCGGCACACAGGGATTATTATTGACGGGGGCGGGGGGCCCGGGCCGCTGAAGACTCTCCCGTGGTTACGGGCGTGATCCGGTCCACACCTGTGAGAGCCACATGGCAGTAAATTTCAAAATCACAAGCGCCGCCCACTTGGAACCAGCAGTTCCTAGTCAGTTTATGCCATGGCTTTGGTCATGTATTTAAGGAAATACTTATGCATAGAGTTTCCTTTATAACATCGAGAACAACCTCAACGTTACAACCTAAGTTCAGTAGGAGGGTTCTTGTTAAATACATTACAACAGATCCAACCTTACGCAACCACTTCAAAAAAGTCGTGTGTGTGTATATATTTACCTGTGTGTATGCACACACACTCCATGTGTACACATGTGTAAGGAAGATGCTATATATACATAAAGGTAAAAAAAGCACATGTATCAATAGGATCAACATATGGGTGTGTGTGTACACAGACAGTTTTAAAAGGCAAGGCAGACGGTGCGTGCTATTTGCTGCTGCTGGTGGGGGTGTAGTTGCTAAGTCTTGTCCAACTATTGTGACCCCATGGACTGTAGCCCATCAGGCTCCTCTGTCCGTGGGATTCTCCAGGCAAGCATACTGGCCTGAGTTGGTGCTGTTTGCTGCTGCTGCTGCTGCTGCTAAGTCGATTCAGTGGTGTCCGACTCTGTGTGACCCCATAGATGGCAGCCCACCAGGCTCCCCCGTCCCTGGGATTCTCCAGGCAAGAACACTGGATTGGGTTGCCATTTCCTTCTCTAGTGCATGAAAGTGAAAAGTGAAAGTGAAGTTGCTCATTCGTATTTGAGTTTTAGCGACCCCATGGACTGCAGCCTACCAGGCTTCTCTGCCCGTGGGATTTTCCAGGCAAGAGTACTGGAGTGGGGTGCCATCGCCTTCTCTGGGTGCTCTTTGCTAAGGTGTTTCAAAGGCCCGGCGGGAGACTGAGGGCGCCACCCTCTGGACGAGGTCGCTGGAGAGGGGGTCACAGTGATTGCTCAGGGGAGGTGACAAGGAGGCTGGGGGTGGGGACCCTCCGTGTACCAGTCTATGCTTTTTAAATTATTGCGCCATATGACTTTTATATGGCCAAACATAAGAGGGGGAGAAGGAAAGAGAGTGGTGGGCAGGGTGGCGTCCCAAGGGCCTCATGTGGGCCTCCGGTGCTGGGGGGACTTCCCGGGGCGTCCAGACACTGATCGTGGTGGGTCACCGCAGGGAGGGGGCCGTCTGGAGGGGCTGCCATTTGCTCCTCCTCCGAGCCTCCGGCCTGCGTTTAGACGGCAGCGTGGGGAGGGGCCCCATGGAGCGTTAGTGACGCCTGGGCCAGCTCACCTGGACCGTCTCACCTGGATGTTTGCGCCTGGACCACCACCCCCATAGCCCTGGCTGCCGCGTCTGCTCACAGAATCATGAAGTCCAGCGTCTCTGCACCTCAGCGGGGCCTGCGGAGCCTGCACACAGGAGGTGCCCTGCTTCAGACCCTGGCGCTGGGGGCGCCCCACTTCAGACCGCGGGGCTGGAGGCGCCCCACTTCAGACTGTGGGGCTGGGGGCGCAGGGCGTGGGTTACAAAGCCCGCTCATCTGAGCAGGTTCTGCTTGTGAATTAGGCAGAAAAAGTGATCCCTCTTTTGTTCCCAGGGTACTTTGATGGTGTGCGCTGAGACCTAGTGGTGCCTTTAAACGGTGATAAAATGAGTCCCTGACAGACTTGTGTTCCGTGGAATTCCACCTTCCAGGAAGTGCTCACTGAGCCTCTTTTGGGAAATTTGAAACGTTAAAATGATCGACACATATCTCCCTTTGTCACAGTTTGAAGCATCCCTACTTCTGGCTTCTGTTTTCAGTACACACACAAAATATTTCTGCATGGGACGTGTGGGTGATAAAAGGGCTTTCTAGGACAGCAAAGTAGAGTTTCAGGTGAAAAAGTAATCTTTCAATGTATACATTTGAGATCGATTTGTCTCTTTGAGTATTTTTTAAAAATTATAGTTGCTTCTGAAACTTCTGAACCATGAGCTACATGGTATATCTTAGACTCAGATCATTTAGATGGGTATGTAAACTCTATCCAGGATGTCTGAGAGGGCACCCGCTTCATATTTGGCATGAGAAAATGCCATTTATTTTCTGCAAAGAGGAAAGGCTGCCGTGTTCCTGCCTGAGCCTCCCTTTCCTTCAAAGCAAAGCCCATTCTTCATATCTTAGGGTTGTATGTATCTTGTATTTTACATTTTTTATTTTTATGAGTGCTTGGTTTCCATCTGGGTTTATCCGTGATGGGAAGCAGGAAATCTGATAGGAGTAGAAATTTCTCGCCACTGCTTTATATGCAGCTGCACTCATGTTCTCAGCTAATGTAATTATGTATCATCTTGGAAGGTTTACACTTCTTTATTAACTTTTTGAAAAGGTGATAATCTATCAGCATTGCATTTCATCTCGTCATTAAGCTTTAAGCCCCTCAAAACCAAAATATTTAAATTACAGTGTTTTGAAAGAATAATTGGAAAATTATGTGAAACTAGCACCCCCTTCTATAAAAAATCTGAGCTGTTTAAATTTTTGAGAGATGATGTGGAAAGAAGCAATGAATTTCTAAAATATAGTTTTTTACATAGAAATCAATCTAGTTCTGCAGGGCCATACCAATTTTTAAAAATTTAACTTCGTAGGTATGGTTGGAAAGGTCCACCGGGGTCCCAGGGAGTGACCTCCTGTTTTATTCATGTGGCCTGTGTGCTCCATTCCCTACAGAGCAGAGTGAACTAGATTCTTGTAGGATCACTGCCTTTCCATTTGCTTTCTGTCTTCTGTTTGATGCTTCCCTGGTGCCTGACGGCTAAAGAATCTGTCTTGCACTGAGACAGATTCTGCCGGAGACCCAGGTTCGAGCCTTGATTGGGGAAGATCCCCTGGAGAAGGCAATGGCAACCCACTCCAGTACTCTTGCCTGGAGAATCCCACGGACAGAGGAGCCTGGCGGGCTGCAGTCCATGCGATCTCAAGAGTCGGACGCGACTTAGCGACTAAACCGCTACCACCGCTGCTGTTTGATGACCTGTTCTCAAGTTCATTTCCACAAAGGAACATGAGCAGCTTTTCTTCTTGGTTAACATCCCTGAAAAAAAATAACCCATGGCTTTCTTCTGGGAACACAAACTTGGGGTCAGAGAGTCAGAGGAACCTAGCCGTAGTGTCTCTGGCACAGAACAGCTGGGCCTCAGAGCCAGTCCTCTTGACAGAAGAGCCGCTGCAGCAGGCCCTGCCGGGTCTGTGCTGGGGATGTGGCCGTCACTGCGCTTTGAACTTTTACCCATGTTTTAGTCCATGTCCCCAAGCACATCGTTGGATTTGGGTGATATGCTCACAGCCCTCAGACTTCGTGCTTTTGAACACACTGTATATTTTGACTGTTAAATGATGTCGCACGTTGAAATTGTATCACAGCATGTTTTTCAGAAGACTGTTTACATAGTTAGTCTTGGTGTTCACATGAAGTGTGCTCAAACTCAACAGAGATCTCCATTTTTTTGCCCAGAATTAGCGGTCATCTTTGTCTTACCTGCCTGGCAGCATTGAAGTAGAATCAAGGAACCTTGATTCCTTCGCCAGCCTTGTTGAATGGTTGTCCCACATGTGACCTTCTGCCTTTGAAGCACACATGGGCACGTAGAACATGCTTCATCTGAGGCCCTTACAGTGCCGTTTCGTTCAGACCAGACCAGGAAATGGGGCAGTGACGAAGAGGACAGATACGGTTACTTTGTTAAACAGCCAAGCCGGGCAGGCAACTCCCCGTGGCTCTAAAATGCACACATTTATGATGGAGATGTGTGGGCATCACATTTGGAAGGTACTTGCTGGGAAACAGAACTTACTCCTGAAAGAAAACCAGCGCCTCTTCTTCCTGCCTCAGCGTTGCTGGCCTGGTTTCTGTTCTGAGACCTGCAGACTGGTCCACGGAGGGACGCTCGCCTGCCTCTGCTTCTCCCCGAGGCCACCAGGCTGTGAAAGCTAGGAGCGACCTTCTTTCTGTAAGAATATGAGATGGCTTTGGGCTTAAACCTGCTTAGAAACTTTGAAATACTGGTTTTGCTGATGGTTGTCACAAAGAAATCTTGAATGAAATTCTACCTATTTTCAGAAGAAGGGAGGCTTTTCTTAACTAGGATTCATGGATAACACACGCGTGTTTGGCATCGGGAGGCGCGCTGTGTCAGCCCCTCCTGTCACAGGCCAAGGAGCAGAGCTTGCGCAGAAGCTGCCTTGGTCTGCGTCTCCCCACGGCACCAAGGGGAGCTGCGGCCTATGGTCCTCTACCAGCTAAGGAGAAACTGGTTTGGGTGGTTTTCCTGCCTCTCTTCTTATCCTTCTTAGACCTGTAAAGACTCCACTTAGCAGCGTTAGTGCGAGGCTGCCTGCCTGCGAGCGCTGTGTCTGGGCACCACGCCTGTGTAGATGGACCGCCCCTTCCCAGGGCGCAGGGCCTGTCACCCCCAAATACCAGCAGCCTAGGTGGACAGAAGACACGCTGATAGCTGGCAAACTAGGGGCATGCAGAAACCCACATATGGACTTTGTGTCAATACAAAGGGCTGCGTGCCTGCACGTGGAGAGAATGGTGGAGTTAGTAAGAAGGCGGGGTGCAGAACTAACCTCCCTCAGCTGGCCCAAGGGCCAGCACGTGGGACTTGTTCCTGAAGAAGTAAGGGGGGCCCCGGCGTCCTGAAACCCAGCTAGCACCCCAAAGCCACAGCTGAGCGTCCTGGCTGCTCCCAGGCCCTGTCTGGGGGGACAGACACCCACAGTCGCCTTTCTTTAATTAGAGTTCAACATGCTTGTTACTCCACCACGGACATGGTCAGAACTCCCTTTCTGCCTTGTTATGTAACATAACTGCTGACAATTTCACAACCAGAACGAGGGCAGTCAGCTACCAGAGGTGCCGTTCACTCTCATTTCTGTCCAGTCACTAGTGAAAACTCAGAATGGACGTCCTCAAGTTTTCAGACATTTAAACTTTTCTGGTTGATTATTTTTTTAAATATTGAAAGATTAAGCCATCTTTACATTGCCAGTTGCTTGTAATTTATTTTGTAAAGTCTCACGTTGTAATATGTCCTCCTTAAAAGCCTACTAAATCTCCCTTACATACTATATTTCCTCATGCAAAATTCCTAATTTGCAGCTGCACCTACTGAGTTTATTCTGGCATTGATTTTAAAGAAGCAGAAATTATGTTTTCTCATGTCATGATTTTAATGCTATCACCCTCTTCACTGCACTAATGCCTCTACACTCAGCCATTGTATTCCAAAGCAAAGTTACAAAGATTTCTGCATAAAAGGATTGTCAGATAATATAGGCACTAGTTCCCTTGCCTGGGCTTGCTTTCCATGCTTCCAGAAGTCTGAGCTTTTTACAGTGTGCAGCACGTTTAAGCAATGGGTCTTAGTGGGATTCAACACAACCGGTGGTCAAATGACCGGTATATGGTGTGTGATCAGTAAGTGTTATTGCCTGCCCAATTGGTGTTAACACTTCAAGCACCAAAAATTATTTTCATTATCCAAATTGATGAGCCCTTTTGTGTCTTAGTATTATGAGTATTGACTACCGAAATACAGAACTACTATGAAAAGTCCACCTGTTACAGAAATCCTAGATAAGGGTTCAGCTTTACCTCTTCACATAAATATTCCTGATTGTTGCATACTGGAGTTCTCTTTTACAAAAAAAAAAAAGAAAAAAAGAAACTAGAAAACATTAAAAAAATCTTGTTCAATATAAAATAATCTGGAAATAAATAATTATGTAAGCTGGGCCAGTCATTTTAAAAAACAGGATCTTGACCGTCTTGTGTGTCTGGCACCGGAGCTCGCAGGCCTTTGGGTGGAGGCTTGGTCTTGGTTTTCAGATGAAGTCTTTGAGAAGGCTCTTGCCTGTTAATGTTCCATGGGGTCAGGAGTTCTCTGGTGGTCCAAAGTCCTGGACTTGGGTCTCCCACCTCGGGGGTTTCAGTCCAACCCCTCGGGTTTCAGCACCAGGACTTCACAGGCCACAGAGAAGACATAACCCCAAGACTAAAGGTGAAACAGCATCCAACAGCCAAGAACACCCAAAGAGATTCACACACTTACAGAGGGAAAAGAAGAGAGGAAAACATGAGAAAAATAGGAGTCAAGAAAGAAGAAAGCAATCAAGCCAATAATCAAACCCTTAAGGGAAAATGGATGCTAAAAACTAGACTCCCAGAAACGCAGAATGAAAGACAAACCATCGGAAACAAAATCTAAAGCATGGAAAAAATTGCAGTGTAACTAAGCAGTACTAAGCAGTAAAATTAGGAAAATGAAGTGAATTTCTTTTAAAATAAGGTTTTTTTTTTTTAAAGCAGGAAAGGTTATACAAATTAAAGGACTAATAAAGAACAACATCATAACACTATGGGGAAAAAGGGGAGGGAGTACATATAGAATATACATGAGAAGAGCGTCCCTGTGGCTCCTCCACTTTCCTGCTCCGGCCAGTCTTTTCAGGAAGGTCTCTGAGTCTGCTGTGGGCACTGTGGGCTCAGCTCAGACTCAGAGCCTGCCTTGCTCCAGCTTGTACTTATTCCCGAAGTCTAGTTGCTCCTAAAGTCCACAATCTGTTGCTCAGTTCAGTTCAGTCGCTCAGTCATGTCTGACTCTCTGCGACCCCATGAACCGCAGCACGCCAGGCCTCCCTGTCCATCACCAACACCCGGAGTCCACCCAAACCCATGTCCATCGGTGATGCCATCCAACCATCTCATCCTCTGTCGTCCCCTTCTCCTCCTGCCTTCAGTCTTTTCCAGCATCAGGGTCTCTTCCAGTGAGTCAACTCTTCGCATCAGGTGGCCAAAGTATTGGAGCTTCAGCTTCAACATCAGTCCTTCCAGTGAACACCCAGGACTGATTTCCTTTAGGATCGACTGGTTGGATATCCTTGCAGTCCAAGGGACTCTCAAGAGTCTTCTCCAACACCACAGTTCAAAAGCATCAATTCTTCAGCGCTCAGCTTTCTTCACAGTCCAACTCTCACATCCATACATGACCACTGGAAAAACCGTAGCCTTGACTAGACGGATCTTTGTTGGCAAAGTAATGTCTCTGCTTTTTAAGATGCTGTCTAAGATGGTCATAACTTTCCTTCCAAGGAGTAAGTGTCTTTTAATTTCATGGCTGCAATCACCATCCACAGTGATTTTGGAGCCCAGAAAAATAAAGTCAGCCACTGTTTCCACCATTTCCCCATCTACTTGCCATGAAGTGATGGGACTGGATGCCATGGTCTTCGTTTTCTGAATGGTGAGCTTTAAGCCAGCTTTTTCCCTCTCCTCTTTCACTTTCGTCAGGAGGCTTTTTAGTTCTTCTCCACTTTCTGCCGTAAGGGTGGTGTCGTCAGCATATCTGAGGCTCACAGTCTGATGCTAGTTCCAGGGCATTAACCTGCTGCCCTGCGGCTGCATGGGCGACCTCCCCCTCCTCCCTTTGCTCACACAGCCTCCTGCTGTTTTGCTTTGGCCCTGGGCCTGCTCCTGCCTACAGGTCTCTATTCTCGGCCAAGACATGGGGCTGAAAGGAGCCGGTTGTTGGGGCTCAGTCACGCTAGGGCGTTTGGGGAGTACCTGCCGTGCCTGGAACTTGCGGGAAGTCACCAGGGGGCTGTGCACTTTCCCAGAGGAGTTGGCCCTGTGTTGGGGGCCCCTTGGCGGGGCCCCTTGGCAGGGCCAAACCGCTTGGTCTCCCAGGTGGACACGCCTTTTACCTTCGAGCACCCGCCGTTGCCATTTCTCCGCCCTCTGGGGTTCCCAAGCTCCCCCGTGACGCCACCTGTGTGGGGTTTCCCAGTGTGCAAATGTGTCCTCCTTCACGATTCCCTGCCTGGGCGCAGGCCCCTGTCCTGGAAGCTCTGTCTCCCTTTCTGCCTCTGCTTTTTGCCCTCGCCCATTCCAAGGACGCCAATTGGCCTTTCGGAAAGTATAGGGTCTTCTTGCCGGCGTCCCCGAGCTGTCCTGTAGGAGCTGCCCCACACGCAGAGGGTGAGCTTTTGATGTGATTTCCCCGTCTTGAAAGTCTCCTCCGAATTCTTCTTTACCTTTACTCGGAAAAGTTCCAGAGCCTCTCTCCAAGTTTCCCGTGCAGTGCGTGTAAGGTGCTTGGTGAGTGGCCTTTCGCTTCCCTTGATCTTGTCTCTGGCCTGGACTTGGCACGTCGCAGGGAAGCAGTGAGCAGCGCAGTCATGCTGTGTAAGTCAAAGTGAGGATCCTTTGAATCCGAAGTCAACATGTGCTGCCTGTTAGCCGACTGGCAGAATGTTTACAACAGTAGTCTGTAAGTTAATAATGTGAAAATTCTTTTAAAGAAACAGATATATTATGTAGCAGACCAAGGAATGAAATACCTACCATTGGAACGGATAGTCTTGGCTACTTCCTAAAATATAAGCTTTCTTATTTTTAACAAAATTTTCCATTTTTCAGCTCATCACTTTTTGTGCCCACTTTTAAAGAACTTCATTATTAAATATACACATATACACTTACACACAAATACACTCACATAGTCACACACACACATGCTCAGTCACACATACACACTCATACACACATACACACTCTTGCACACACAAACTCACACACCCTAACCCTAACTTTTTGCCTCCTTTTGGACTTTTATTTGACTATATAGATATTTTAAGAAGGGGAAGATAAGGGTGAAATGTCTTATCTCCCTTTTAAAATGTTTTAATTGGAGGACAGTTGCCTTACAATATCGTGTTGGTTTCTGCCGCACATCAGCATGAATCGGCCCTAGGCGCACACAGGCCCCCTGTCTCCTGAACCTCCCGCCCGGGTTTTCCTGGGCACCAGCTCTGAGCTCGCAGCGTCCGCAGCAGGTTCCCGCGGGCTGTCTACTTCCGGTATGAGAGCGGACGTGCTTCTTGCTGCCCTGCTCCTCCCCGTGGCCTCCCCGGCTGTGTCTGCAGGTCCATCTCTATATCTGTGTCTCTGTTGCTGCCCTGCAAATAGGGTCATCAGTGCCATTTTTCTAGATTGCATATATACGCAGTAACGTATGATTACTTGTTTCTCTCTTTCTGACTGATTTCACTTGTATAAGAGGCTCTAGGTTCGTTCCTCTCATCAGAACTGACTCGGATGTGTTCCTTTCTATGGCTGAGTAATATCCCATTGTGTACGTGTACCACACTTCTTTATCCATTCACCTGTCAATGGACATCTAGCTTGCTTCCACGTTCTAGCTATTGTAAATAGTGCTGCCATGAATACTGGGGTAAATGTGTATTTTTCAGTTATGGTTTTTTCAGGGAATATGCCAAGTAGTAGGGTTGTTGGGTCGTATGGTAGTTTTATTCTTAGTTTTTTAAGAACTCTCCAAACTGTTCTCCATTGTGGCTGTACCTTAATAGACGCGTAGAATACAAGCTTTTTAGGCAGCTGAATTTTTTTTTCTTAAATGTTTCCGCATTTCATCTTTATCAGCATCATTTTTTAATCATCCGCACTGTCTTCCTTCCTTGAGTCCTCAGTCCTTCCCACGGCAGCCTCTGGCTCTTGTTCTTCTGAGCTTTCTGAAGGCTGCCTCCTTGCAGCCTGGGCTGGACGCTTGTCTGAGCTCAGCCTTGTTAACAGAGCGTCACTGCTCCCCCCGCTCTCCTGTCTCCTCTCTTTTCCATGTTCCATCTGGACACCCACCTTCCGAGTCTCAGTGGTGCTTCTAAGACCGTAATGCTTCCTGACTACCCGAAATATGGATATTAAAGACTAATATCCTGAAATCCAGGTGATGCCGAAATATTAAAACTGAAGAACCATTGGGGTCTTATCATCAGGGCCTCGTCTGGCCACATTCTAGGAGGTGGATCTGAGTCATCAAGGCGTGTGCCAGGGAGTCCCTCCGACCCACCAGGGAGAAGTGTGTGTGTGTGTTGCTTTAGCAGAAATCCTGGATTTTAGAACATAATTGCCAGCTAGTCATGGTTATTATTTGTCTTTTATTTCAGTGTATTAAACCAAGAACATCCAGGGAAGGTTGGAAGCAGATATGGAGGATGTGGCCCTCTGTGTGCCAGGCTTCCAGCAGTGGGCTGGGGGGGCGGTTAGTGACCAAGCTGGGGCGTTGTCCAAAGAGAGGCTGAATGCAGGAGAAGGGTCAGTGTGGGAGTTTCCTAGACAATGTAATGACTTCTACTAATTACTGTTCCTTTTTTAAACCAATGAGCTTCTCAAGCTTTATTAGCATCACAGGAATTAGGGCCCTGGTTCCTATTTGGAGAGAGAAAATGGAGAAGAAGCCAGACTAGATTGGCAGGTTACTATATTTATCCTGTATGTCAGCTCTTGTTCACTGTGTAAAGACACTAAGGAATAACATTCCTGTCAATCACTGTGTAAAGAGCTGCTTTGAAGCGATGCTGCATAGAAAGGGCGTGAGAACTTGGGGTGCTCAGCTGAGCAGGAAAAATGTACAAAAGAGCACGGGAAGTGTCTTGTAAAATGACAGCTGCTCCAACATTAGTTGTAACAGTGAAATACTGGAGACCACGTCCATCCGTGAGGGCTGGTTCATCTCCACAGTGTGTGGGGGGCTCTGTAGGTGTCAGCAAAGGGTGGGAAGGGCTTGATACGTGGGCAGTGAGCCATCCCCACCATGGCTGCATGAACAGCCAGAGAGCGCTGTGCACGCTGCGCTGCTTTTGTGCAAGACCTAGGGGACTGTGGATATATGGACACCTCTGCGTAGACCTTCAAGGAGAAAGAGGGCAATAAAAGACAAGCTAAAAACGCAGAAAAATGTGCAGGGGGAGGGAGGGATTCGCGTAGAGGAATCCAGGAAGAAAGAAAGGTTTACCTGAATGCATCTTGATATGCAGTTGGACTTAGGAATCATTAAAAAAGAAATTTACCCAAAAAAGCAAAAACATTTCACACTCCCACATACACAGTGAGACAAAAAGGAAACAAACGAAGGTAATTGTACTTTGTTACGGACATGACCATGTAAAGAAAATTGCCTTGACTGACCTTAGGACACTGCTTTTATTACATTCTCAAGGAGATGCTCTAAGGACAAAAAAAGTGTAGAGTTTAAATTGTATTTAGCAGTCTTACTATTAGTTATGTTGATGTGGTTAATTAAGATTGTCTGCCAAAGAAATAAGTCTAAGATTTAAGGAAAAAAAAATAGTGAAAACATTGTATCTGTAAATTTGAATTAGAAGTACAAGCAAGATCGTATTCTTCCCTTAAAAAAAAATAGCCCTGTACCTAAGATCTGTTCACTAAAGAGCCTGGGAAACAGTGGAGACCCAGTCACAGTGAGCACTCCTGGCCCCCAGACTGTGGTCTTTGAGCACATTCTCTGCTGTAAGAATCCAGAGGTCCTTGGAGAAGTGCCTGGCTCCGGGCCCAGGTGAGCAGAGTACTTGCTAACTCTAGAACGTCTTATGCCAGAAGCAAGGGACGTGTCAAGTCTAATCAGTGACCTCAGAAGGACTTAGAAACCCACCTGCAGGGCTCCCATTGGCCAGCAATGGGATAACTGACTGCAGTGAATATGTAAAAAAAAACAAAACCCATGAGTTTTAATGATATTAAATCAGGAAGAGGACGTCCCACCACTCTCTCGTTCGTATGTTTTGAATGGTGGTGAGGAATGTGCACCTGTGAATTATACAGAGTTAGGGGGCCCTGGCTTTCTCTCACCCTCTCCCCTCTGCTGCTTGGTCTGGGACCTCAGGTCATCTTACTGGGACAGGACACAGTGCTTTGTGCTTTTTTTCATCCCTAATTGCCAACATTGAGACCTCGGTTCAGTTCAGTTGCTCAGTTGTGTCTGACTCTGTGACCCCATGGACCACAGCACACCAGGCCTCCCTGTCCATCACCAACTGCCAGAGTTTACCCAAGCCCATGTCCATTGAGTCGGTGATGCTGTCCAACCATCTCATCCTCTGTCGTCCCCTTCTCCTCCTGCCCTCAATCTTTCCCAGTGTCAGGGTCTTTTCAAATGGGTCAGCTTTTCACGTCAGGTGGCCAAAGTATTGGAGTTTCAGCATCACTCCTTCCAGTGAATATTCAGGACTGATTTCCTTTAGGATGGACTGCTTGGCTCTCCTTGCAGTCCAAGGGACTCTCAAGAGTCTTCTCCAACACCACAGTTCAGAAGCATCATTGAGACCTCGGTGGAGCTAAAATCAGCCTCCGAGATTCCAAAGCCTGGCCCTGGTCCACGGTCCCTCCCGCTCCCTCAGCCTCAGTCTCTGAACCTGGCTGAGTCTCTTCAGCGCCCCCACTTCTAGAGGAAGAACGCGGATGGTCATCTGTGCCCTGGGCAGCCTCCCAGTCCACAGGCACGCACTCAGAGATGCCGTCTGCCTTGCTGGGGCTGTGAATTGGCATTGCCTCCCCTGCGGAACTTTGTTATTTCATCCTCTGTGAAATCCCAGTGGAGACTGGAATCTTTCTAGCTATACCTGGAAAGGTAAATATTGCCGGCCCATTGCCACAGACTGGGTGGGGAAGTAACGTCCTCTGTCGTTCTGCTTCTTTCAGCCATGGAGTTCCACGAGCACCTGCACAGCATTGGCGCCAGGGAAGGCCTGAAGGAACGCAAGCTGCAGAAGGCCGTGGAGAGCTTCACCTGGAACATCACCATCCTAAAGGTGCTTTCTGAGCCGTTCCTGGTGCTCCCGAGTCTGCAGCCCTTTCCCGCGCGTGGCTTCCCACTCGTTAGTGGCCCCTTTCCTGTGCTGTGCATCAGCAGCCCATCAAGGCTGCAGTTTGTCACAGAAGTCCAGTGAGGACTGCTCTCGGGAGAGTGTGCGGCACGGTCGCTGTGCAGGCGGCTCACGGGGAGGACAGGGATCGAGTGGCTGGCACGCTATGGGTCCTGCCGGGAAGGGGAGGGGCCTTGCGTTTCGCCCTTGAAACACTGGAGACTTCATAGCTGCCAGTCGCTGCATGGGAAGCAGCACTGATTACAGAGAAACGACTGGGAGTTGGAAGATTCTGGTTCCTCAAGTTTCATTCAACGCTTGAAAGCATAATCACAGCCTTAATATTAATGTGATCCCAGGGAAAAAAATAGGAAAGAATCATGGGGGGCATACTCGAAAGAAGTATGTGAAGGGGATTGCCGTTTGAAAGACATTTCCCTCCAAGGGAAAAAACATCCATAACTGATTATCTGCTTCCTTCCTCCTTCCCTGCTTCCCTCCATCTCTCTATTTCAACCTGACCACTTAAAAATTAACTGTTATTATTTTTATTATGAAAGTGATGTATTTTCATTATAGAAAATGTCAAACTAGCGTAGCCATAGGGAAACACAGTCTCACCATCCAGGGCCTTCTGCTGTGCGTCCCCCAGCCTTTCTCTCCGTGGGATATATAATATGTAATATATATAATATATAATATGTAATATATATAATATATAATGTGTTGTTTAGTTGCCCAGTCGGGTCCAACTTTTGCAGCCCCGTGGACTGTAGCCCACCAGGCTCCTCTGTCCCTGGGATTTTCCAGGCAAGGATGCTGGAGTGGGTTGCCATTCCCTTCTCCAGGGCATCTTCCCGACCCAGGGATCAAACCTGCATTTCCTGCATCGGCAGGCGGATTCCTTACCACTGGATCACCTGGGAAGCCCTGCGTATCATAAGACACAACTTTAAAAATACTGTTAACGTGTGTGTCTTGGGGCTTCTCTGGCGGCTCAGATGGTACAGAATCTGCCTGCCATGCAGGAGATCAGGTTTCGAGCCCTGGGTCGGGAAGGTCCCCTGGAGGAAGGCATGGCAACCCACTCCAGTATTCTTGCCTGGAGAATCCCCGTGGACAGAGGAGCCTGGTGGGCTACAGTCCAGTGGGTCTCAGAGAGTGGGACACGACTGAGTGGCTAAGCAGCAGCAGCAGCGTGTGCCTTGGAACGTTTTTGTGTTTTGTCTCGATGATCTTTTCTTCATCTCGGTGTTTGGGACCTTGAATAATAACACAGAAATATTATTTGTCTGGGCCTCGGACAACTCAACGTAAAATTACTCTCTGGTTCACCCTCCCAGCTTTCTTCTCAGTTGAATTCAAAGCTTTAAAGACGTTATCACAGCTGCCTCTTTTAATTTTCCTGTTCCCCCTCAAGTTAAAGGATCCACCCTGCAGCAGACAAGTTTTCTGATTCAATTTAATGAGAAGTTACCCTGCCCAAGCTAGCCAACTTGCACTTTCTCATCTTAACGCCCCTACTCATTTGTATAATTAGTCATT
The DNA here is from genome assembly GCF_014754425.2 of Oryx dammah. NCBI lineage: Eukaryota > Metazoa > Chordata > Mammalia > Artiodactyla > Bovidae > Oryx > Oryx dammah. Next base: position 3,425,220 of record NW_024070186.1, on the reverse strand, counting down.
TTCTGAACTTCTTCAAATACTTCCCTTCCTACACATGTACTTTTTAAAATCTCTAGATCTTCTGCTTAGTATTTAACTCTGATCACTTGTAGTTCAATAAATAGCAGATAGAGAAATGTACAGTGGAGAGGCATTTGGCTTTACAGCTTGCTGGTACACTGTAAACTTCCTGCAAACTTCAGGGGAAAATAGTGCCATAGTGTGTAGCCCTGTGATAGGAACAAAGGCTCATTTGGCTTTTTTTTTTTTTCTCATAAGATCCCAGGGGATCCTTACACACATTACCGTTTGGGAAGCACTGGGCTGAGGACCCCTGGAAATGGAAGCCTGGTGCACACAGTCGTGAAAAAGAGCCAGAGCAAAGTAATGGATCAGATTCTAGAAACAGGCAATTGAACCAAACGGCTGTACTGAGGAAACCATTTTCTTATGAATTATGTCCAGGAGAGAGAACTAAAACCTCAGATTTCTGTTCATATGGAAACAAATGCATAGGACAGGGTAATAGGTGTTGGAAGTCTCCAGGGTGGTATTTGCTCTAGGTGGTGTTTGCGCATGGCAGAACCAGGCCTGGAGTGGGGAAGGGCTGCAGAGATCTGCGCGTCTTTTCTGTCCGGCGGGAGGGCCTCGTTCATGGCCGCGTAGTTCACAGGTGTAAACGTGCTTTGGCCAGCCCAGTGCTCGCGGAGTTTTAGACGCGGGCCTGGGCTGAGCACCCAGCCTTCTCTGGCAGGAGGGTGTGGGTCTCTCGCGTTCCTCTCCTCACCTGTCCTTTGCGCGGGGCTGGTCCTCCGGGGCGCCCTCGTGGGGGCACAGAAGCTTGGGGAAGCCTCCAGACCTTCCCTCGAGACGTGCCGAGCAGCCCCGGGGCTGTGTGGCCAGATGTGCGGGTCGCCTGGGCGCCTAACGCGCTGTCTCCCGCGCCGCACCGCAGACCTCCCGCCGGCGTCTCAGGACGGCCCCGGGACTCCGGCCTTCAGGGCCCTGGGGGCCGAGCGGAGGGGGCAGCTGCCTTCCGAATCCGCGGCGCATCTGAAGCACGCGGCAGGCAGGGCGGCCGCGGTCGCAGGATGAAGGACTCGCAGCGTGCGGATCGCGGATGAGACCCCTGGCTGCAAACGGCTTTCATCCGAGGGTGTCCAGCCCAGGTTTCGCGAGTCTCTGCTGGCTTCGCTTTGTTTTCTCGGTTTTAAGGACTACTTTAAAATGCAGACATGGATGAAGGAGAAATGTCTATCTGAGCCCACACCCAGAAGGACCCACTGTTAACATCTTGGCGTACTTTCTTTTAAAGGTTTATGTATGTCTTTGTTTTGGGCGCGCTGAGCCTTCATTGCCTGCCCTGAGCGTTCTCTAGGCGCAGCCAGGGAGGGCTGCTCTCCAGATTGGGCGCGTGGGCTCCTCGCCCCAGCGCTTTCTCTGTTGCGGAGCACAGGCTCAGCAGTTGCGGCTCACGGGCTTAGTTACCCCAGGCAGGTCGGGTCTTCGCGGACCAGGGATCGAACCTGTGTCCCCTGCATTGGCAGGTGGATTCTTAACCATCGGACCACAGGGAAGCCCAACATCGTGTCATATTTACTTCATTTTTTTCCCCTTTGAATAAAAATCATTTGTTTTTGTGAACATGTCTTCATTACAAAGAACATTTTTAATGCATAAAAGATAAGTTTTTAAATGACCTCAGATCCTCCGTCTGAGAAATAATTGCTTTTAAACGTGTGACCTTATTCCAGGAACTGTTTTATATGCATATGGATGGGTGAATAGAGATATATTTTATTGATTCTGAGTCATACTTTTTTTCCCATGGTTTTCACATCTTTGATATATTTTTGCATATCATATAATTCATGGCCTCTTTGCATTGTAGCCTACTTAAATTGGAGTGATTTTCTTCCTTGTGAAAGTCACTCAGTCGTGTCCAACTCTTTGCGACTCCATGGACTGTATAGTCCATGGGATTCTCCAGGCCAGAATCCTGGAGTGGGGAGCCTTTCCCTTCTCCAGGGGATCTTCCCAACCCAGGGACTGAACCCAGGTCTCCCACATTGCAGGCGGATTCTTTACCAGCTGAGCCAACAGGGAATGTATGTCTTATAAACATTAGTGTCTCCAATATTATGAAATAAAGTATATCAGTAGACAAGATCCTACTATAATTTCTCTATTTAATTTTTTAAGTACTAAATTTCACTTTGAAGTGAAGTGTTAGTCACTCAGTCGTGTCTGACTCTTTGCGACCCCATGGACTGTTGCCCTCCAGGCTCCTCTGTCCGTGGGAGTCTCCAGGCAAGAATCCTGGAGTGGGTTACCATCGCCTCCTCCAGGGGATCTTCCCAACCCAGGACTGAGGCCGGGTCTCCTGAAGGCAGGTGGATTTTTTTGCCATCTGAGCCACAGGGAAGCCTAAAAGCAACCATAAAGAAACTGAGTGAATTGCTGAACAATTTTTACTCTAAAGGGTATTTATTTCCTATAAAATCCCTCTGAGGTTAAGAAAAAAGATTATGTAAAATGTTAATTGGAGTCATTTTTGAAAGCTATACATTTGGGTTTTTTGGGTTATACATTTGGATTAATTGGGTTTTTTGAAATTATACATTTCATTCATAAGATTTATTGGTTGACCTTCTGCTATGAAAGATGAGAATATCAACGCCTGCTACTATTTCTGGGTGGGAAGGTAACATATTGGTACTTTTCCGTTGTCCAGGTTTAAACATCCCTGTTGGTCCCAGGACTGTGGTTCCATGCTGCTCACTTAAAGCTCAATATTTAAGCTGGTCTGCTGTCGCCAGCAGCCCAAGAAGTCACCCATGCTTTCCTGTAGCCCGAGGGAGCGGCCGAGAAAGGAGAAGTCTCAGCTGGTGTCAGAGACAGCCTTTGTTTGGGTGCTTGGGCCCAGCTTTCTCAGAGTTTGTTGCTGTCCTGTTCTAGGGTTTCCGCTGATAACTGGGAAGAGGGTGTCATTCATCCCCACAGACTTCTGATTGCCTCTTTAATTCAGAAACCAGCCCTCAAGACCTCACACTCATTAGACAGTCAGCACCATTCTCTGTTTTGATGAGCTTTATTGAGGTATAACTTATGTAAAATAAAATCCACCAGTTCTAACTGCAATTCAGTGACTTCTGACAAGTGTGTGTAGTCATGCAGCCCACCACAGGGATGGCAGATGTCACCCCAGGGGTCCTCTTCTGCCCTGTGTGGGGAACTCCCCTGCCTGGCCGCCTGCTGGTCTCGCCTCTGTCTCTGTGGCCTCCCCTGCTCCAGAATGTCACAGACATGGAGACGTGTGCTGCTAATCTCTGTGCCTGGCCTCTGGCGTTGAGCAGAACACTTCCGAGAGCCATCCAAGGTGCTGTTTCAGTAAGCTTTTCCTTTCTCCTAATAAGTAGCTTGTATTCTATCCTCCGGGTGTGCCACACTTCGTCCGCTCACTGGTGGAGGACATTTGGGTTGCTTGTGGTTTTTACATATCACGTGTAGAGCTGCAGTGAACATGCACATGCGGGTCTCTGTGTGAACATACAGTTGCGGTTTTCTTGGATGAACACCTATGAGTGGATTGCTCAGTTGTTAACTGTGGGTGTGTCAGATTGTGTAAGGAGTTGCCAGCTGCTTTATGAACCGTCCCACTGAGAAGCCCCCAGCAGTGGTACAAGAGCTGCCGTCGTCCCACACCTTTGTCAACACTTGACGCTGTCAGTTTGCAAGTCTAGTGAGTGTGTAGAGTTTGAGCATCTTTTTGTTGGGTCTTTACTTTTTTAGATTTTTAAAGCGGTCATGATGGGTGTTAGTGTGGCTTTGTTTTTTCTGCTTAGAGTTCTTCAAGAGTTTTCTATCTGTGGCTTTATAGTTTTCATCAAACTTGGACACATTTCAGCCGCCGTTTCCTTAAACTCGTTTCCGTTTGCTCTGTGCCGCCTCCTGTGACTTGCATGCGTCTGTGCTGTTTGGTATTATCCCACAAGTCACAGGGACTGCTCATTTGACTGAGGCCTTGCAGCTGCGTTTCTTTTGCTATCATTTCTAGAGTTGCGTCTTCAAGCGATGACAGCGCCTAATCTGCCGTCGACCCTGCCCAGTGGGGTCTTCGTTTCACTTTCCCGCTTCTGCCTTCTGAGCTCGTGGCGTCCTCCCCCTCCTTGAACGTGTGTGTCTCCAGTGGCTGCTGTGTGCCTCCCTCCTTGTCTGTTACCCTTGACGGCACCTCGCCTCCCTGAGCTCGGGAGCAGACTGCCGGGCTCCGTGTGGGAAGCTCCCCTTGCACTGACCTTGCGTCTGGACCTGTCCTCCCAGGGCCCCCTGTCTTACACTTTCTAACAATCATTGCTTTATACGTTGCCTCTGGTTTTCTAGTTTTGTGTCAGCCCCATCCCTAACTCTCCTGTGTCACCTCCTGCTTCCCTTCCTCTCCTCTCCTTCATCAAACAGAAGCAAAAAGAGAGACACTCGGTCTGTATCTCTCCAGGTTGCCAGTTAGAATTTTCAGCATTTTTATGAATTACCAGTGTGCGTTCTGTGAGCTTTAGACATGTATTAAGTTGTGTTATATGCTGGTCTCTGTGGGGTGGCTGCCTGTGTTTGTGTGTGTTTTCCAGTTTTACTCTTTCTGCTCATCTCATGACAGACGTGGGAAGGAGGTTCTGTACGGGCCTGACGTTTTTTATTTTGTACTGGAGCACAGTTCATTTATAGTGCTGTATTAGCTTCACGTGTGCAGCAAAGTGATTCAGTTACACATGTGGATCTATTCTTTTCAAAATTCTTCTCCCATCTTAGGTTATTACAGAATATTGAGTAGGGCTCCCTGTGCTAAACAGTAGACCCTTGCTGGTTATCTGTTTTCAATATAGCAGTGAGTGCATGTCAGTCCCAAACTCCCAGTTTATCCCTCCCCCAGCCTTTCCTCTTTGGTAACCATAATTTTGTTTTCTAAGTCTGTGAGTTTGTCTCTGTGTGGTAAATAAGTTCATTTGTATCATTTTTTTAGATTCTGCATATAAGTGATATCACGTTTGTCTTACTCTGTCTGACTTAATTCCTGTAGTATGATAATCTCCAGGTCCATTCATGTTGTTGCAAATGGGATTATTTCATTCTTTTTAATGGCTGAGTACTATCCCATTACTCAAGAATCAAGATTGCTGGAAGAAATATCAATAACCTCAGCTACACAGATGACATCACTTTATGGCAGAAAGTGAAGAGGAACTAAAGAGTCTCTTGATGAAAGTGAAAGAGGAGAGTGAAAAAGTTGGCTTAAAGCTCAGAAAACGAAGATCATGGCATCCGGTCCCATCACTTCATGGGAAATAGATGGGGAAACAGGAGAAACAGTGGCTGACTTTATTTTTGGGGGGCTCCAAAATTACTGCACATCGTGATTGCAGCCATGAAATTAAAAGACACTTGTTCCTTGGAAGAAAAGCTATGATCAACCTAGACAGCATATTCAAAAGCAAAGACATTACTTTGCCGACTAAGGTCCATCTAGTCAAGGCTATGGTTTTTCCAGTGGTCATGTATGGATGTGAGAGTTGGACTGTGAAGAAAGCTGATCACCGAAGAATTGATGCTTTTGAACTGTGGTGTTGGAGAAGACTCTGGAGAGTCCTTTGGACTGTAAGGAGATCCAGCCAGTCCATCCTAAAGGAGATCAGCCCTGGGTATTCATTGGAAGGACTGATGTTGAAGCTGAAACTCCAGTACTTTGGCCGTCTGATGCAAAGGGCTGACTCATTGGAAAAGACCGTGACGCTGGGAAAGATTGAAGGCAGGAGGAGAAGAGGATGACAGAGGATGAGATGGTTGGATGGCATCACCGACTCAGTGGACATGGGTTTGGGTAAACTCCGGCAGCTGGCGATGGACAGGGAGGCCTGGCGTGCTGCAGTCCATGGAGGTGTAGATTTGGACATGACTGGGCGACTGGACTGAGCTGAGCTGAACACCCCATCATATGTGTGCACCACGTCTTCCTCAGCCAGCCATCCGTCAGTGGACATCTCAGTTGCTTCTGTGGTCTGGCTGTTGTAAGCAGTACTGCAGTGAACAGCTGGGACGCATGCATCCTTCTGGACCACGTTTTTCTCAGTTACGTGTCCAGCAGTGGGATTGCTGGATCATCCTGCAGCTCTCTTTTTAGCTTCTTAAGGAACCTCCATACTGTTCTCCAGAGCAGTAGTACCAACTTACATTCCCACCAACAGTGGGGGAGGGTTCCCTTTTCCCCGATGCCCTCTCCAACATTTATTGTTTGTCAACTTTTTGATGATGGCTGTTCTGATGGGTGTGAGGTGATACCTCATGGCAGTTGTGATTGCATTTTTCTAACAATTAACGATGTTGAACATCCTTTGATGTGCCTCTTGGCCAGTTCTATTTCTTCTTTGGAGAAGTGAAGTGTCTATTTAGGTCTTCACCCATTTTTTAAATTGTGTTGCTTATATATATATATATGTATATATTTGAGCTTCATGAGCAGTTTGTAAATTTTGTCAGTTGGACACGACTGAGCGACTTCACTTTCACTTTTCACTTTCATGCATTGGAGAAGGAAATGGCAACCTGCTCCAGTGTTCTTGCCTGGAGAATCCCAGGGACGGGGGAGCCTGGTGGGCTGCCATCTATGGGGTCGCACAGAGTTGGACACGACTGAAGTGACTTCGCAGCAGCAGCAGCAGCAGTCACATTGTTTACAAATATTTTCTTCTATTTTGTTTTGTCATTTTCTTGGCTGTGCAAAGCTTTTGACCTTCATTAATTCCTCTTTGTTTTTCTTCTTCTTTTCATTACTGTAGAAGACAGATATTGCTGCACTTTATATCAGAGTGTTGTGCCTGTTTTCCTCGAAGCGTTTTGTAGTCTCCGGTCTTACGTATAGTTCTTTAATTCATTCTGAGTTTATTTTTATGCATGGTTCTGTGTATTTTTTTTTTTTGGTTCTGTGTATTTTTATGTAAAGAATATTCTAATTTCATTCCAGACATGCACCAGCCCAGTTTCACAGCACCACTTACTGAAGAGACTGTCTTTTCACCGGTCTATTTTCTTGCCTCCTTCTTCATAGCTTAGGCGACCACGGGTGCCCGGGTTTACCTCTGGGCTTTCTAGATCCTGTCCCATTGATCTGTATTTCTGTTTTTGTGACAGTACCATACTGTCTTGACTACTGTATTTATGTAGCGTAGTCTGAAGCCTATGGGGAGCCTGATTCCTCCAGCTCCGTTTTTCTTTCTCAAGATTGCTTTGTTTGTTTGGACTCTTCTGTATTTCCACACAAATTGTACAATTTTTTGTTCTAATTCTGTGGAAAATGCCATTGGTGATTTGATAGAGATTGCATTGAATCTGTAGATTGCTTTGGGTAGATACTGGCTTTCACAGTGTTGATTCTCCCAGTCCAAGAACATGGTGTATCTCCCATTTGCTTGTGTTGTCTTTGATTTCTTTCATCAGGATCTTAGTTTCCTGTGTACAGACCTTTTGCCTCCTTACTCCTGGATATTTTCTCCTTGATTAGAGAATAGATGGGATTGTTTCTTTGACTTGTATTTCTGATTTTGATTTTGTGCTGTCAGTGTACAGAAATGCAGTAGTTTTCTGTGTATTAATTTTATATCCTGCAACTTTTTTGACTTCATGGATGAGCTCTAGTAGCATCTTTAGGCTTTCTGTGGGTAGTACCATGTCATCTGCAAATAGAGACATTTTAACTTCTTGTCCAATTTTGATTCTTTTATTTATTTTTCCTTCTCTGATTGCCATGATAGGACTTCCAAATCTATGCTGAGTGAAAGCAGTGACAGTGGACACCCTTGCCTTGTTCCTTGCTTTAGGGGAAAGGTATCCAGCTTCCCACCAGTGAGAATGATGTTAGCTGTGGGTTTATCGTATTTGGATTTTTTATGTTGAGGTGGGTTCTTTCTGTGCCCACTTTCTGGAGAGTGTTAATTATAAGTGAGTATTGAATTTTGTCAAAAGCTTTTTCTACAACTACTGAGATTATCATATGATTTTTATTCTTCAGTTTGATAATGTGGTATATCACATTGATGATTTGTAAATACTGAAGAATCCTTGCATCCCTGGGACAGGTCCCTACTTGATGATGGTGTATAATTTTTAGTGGATTGTTGGAGTTGTCAGTTTGCTAGGATTTCTTTTGAGGATTTTTGCATTCATGTTCATCAGTGAACTGGCCTGTAATTTTCTTTTTTGTGATATCTTTGTCTGGTTTTTGTACCAGAGTGATGGTAGCCTCATAGAATGAATTTGGGAGTGTTCCCGTCCCTGAAATTTTTGGAATAGTTCCAGAAGGACAGGTTAACTCTTCTTTAAATGTCTGATAGAATTTGCCTGTGAAGCCATCTGGTTCTGAACTTTCATTTGTTGGAATTTTTTTAAATTCACAGTTCAGTTCACCACTTGTAATTGGTTTGTTTGTATTTGCTGTTTCTTCTCTTCTCATTTCCGTCCTGCAAGATTGTACCTTGTTGAGCACTTGTCTGTTTCTTCTAGGTTGTCCATCTTATTGGCATGTAGTTGCTTGTAGCAGCCTCTTACGATCCTTTGTATTTCTGTGGTGTCGGTTATAACTTCTTTTTCATTTCTAATTTTATCGACTTGAGACCTAAAGGTTTACCAATTTTATCTTTTCAAAGAACCAGCTTTTAGTTTCATTGACCTTTTCTATTAATTTCTTCATCCCTATTTCATCTACTACTCCTCGGATCTTTATGAGTTTTTTCCTTTACTAATTTTGGGTTTGTTTCTGCATCTTTCTGTAGTTGCTTTAGGTATAATGTTAGGTAGTTTGAGATTATTCTTATTTTCTGAAGTAAGATTGTGTTGCTATAAATTTCCCTCTTAGCACTGATATTTCTGTGTCTCATATGTTTTAGATCATCAAACTTTCATTTTCATTTATCTGTAGGTATTTTATTTCTTCTTTGACTTCTTTAGTGATCCATTGGCTGTTTTGTAGCATATTGTTTAGTCTCCATGGGTTTGTGTTTTTCACAACACAAACACAAAGGTTTTTTTCTTATAGTTGATTCCTAGTCTTATAGTGTTGTGGTTGAAAAAGATGCTTGATACGATCGTGCTCTTAAATTTACTGAGGTTCACTCTGTGACCCTGCTTGTGATCAATCCTGGAGAATATTCATGTGTACTTGAAAAGATCGTGTATTCTGCTACTTTTGGATAAAATGCTCTGAAAATAGCAATTAACTCTGCCTGGCCTAGTGTTCACTTAAGGTCTGCCTTTCCTTGTTGACTTTCGGTCTGACGCAGGTGGGGTGCTGGGCCCCCGTGCTGCTGGGTCACGGCCGGCATCTCCTTCACGGCCACTAGCATTTGCCTCGTATGCTGTGCTCCTTGTGCGTCAGCTGCATGTGTGTTTACAGTTGTTATGTCTTCGCCTCAGACAGATGCCTTTGTTGTATAGGGTCCTCCTTTATCTAACAGTTTTTGTCTTGAGGTTTATTTCTTCTGATACGAGTATTATTATTCCAGCTTTCTTTTGATTTCCATTTCCATAGGATTCCTTTTCCCACCCCTCACTCTCAGTCTGTATGAGTCCCTAGTCTGAACAGGTGCGTCTCTTGCAGGCAGCGTCTATGTGGGTCTTGCTTGCGTATCCATTCGGTCAGTCTTTTCATTGGAGCATTTTATCCATTTGTTTAAGGTGATTATTGACACGTATGTTTTCACTGCCATTTGGCTACTTGTTTTGAATTTGTTTTTGTACGTCTTCTTCTTCCTTTCCTCTTTTGTCTTGTGATTTGATGGCTAACTTTAGTGTTGTGTTTTCCTTTTTCTTTCTTGTATCTATTGTAGATTTTCAATCTGCAGTTACTATGAGGCTTCGATACAGCAGCCTATGAACGAACAAGATAGTGTTAAGTGTTGCTGGTCTTTTCACTTCAAACGCGTTCCCAGTGCCCTGCGTTTGTGCTCTGCTCGCCTCATGCTTGCTGGTTTTGATGTCGTATTTGTATCTTCACTTTATGTTGGCCTTTATCGGTGAGCTTCCCGTTTGTAATTTCCTTTCTTCTACTCGTGACCTTTTCTTTTTACCTAGGAGGGTCCTTTAGCATTTGCTGCAACACTGGTGTAGTGGTGGCGAATTCTCTTAGCTTTTGCTTTTCCATAATTTTTTATTTCTCCATAAAATGTGGTTGAGAGCCTTGCTCAGTACTCTTGGTTCTCCTTTTTCATCACTTTAAATATATTGTGCCAACTCCCTGCAGAGTTCCTGCTGAAAAATCAGCTGATGACCTTATGGGAATTCCCTTGTATGCTATTGACTGCATTTGCCTTACTGTCTTTAATATTTCCTCTTTGTCAGTTTGATTCCCAAGTGTCTTGGCAGGTTCCTCCTTGGGGTTATCCTGCCTGGGACTCTCTGCACTTCCTCGACTTGGGTGACTGTTTCCTTTCCCAAGCTAAGGAAGTTTTCAGTGATTATCTCTTGAAATATTTTCTCAGGTCCTTTCCCTCTCTTCTCCTTCTGGGATTCCCATAATGCAAATATGCATTTCATGTTGTTGTAGAGTTCTCTTGGACTGTATTAAGTTCTTTTCACTCTTTCTTCTTTATTTTGTTCCTTAGCGGTTGTTTCCACCACTCTGTCTTTCGACTTATTCATCCTTTTACCTCAGTTATGCTGCTCTTGATTCCTTCCAGTGTTTCTTTCATGTCAGGTATGATATTGTTCCTATCCGTTGGCTTATTCTTCTGGTCTTCTATCTCTTTGTTAAACATTTCTTGTGTCTTCTTGGTCTGTGTCTCCTTCCCCTTTGTGAGATCTTGGATCATCTTTGCTATCATTCCTCTGAATCTTTTTTCAGGTATGTTGCCTTTGTCTGATTCACTCAGTTGTTCTTCTGGGGTTTTATCTTGTTCCTTCCTCGGGGACATAGTCTTCACCGTCCCATCTTGTCTGACTTTCTGTGAGTGTGGTTTCTATTCTGCAGGCTGCAGCTCTTGGGCGAGGCTGGTCTCGAGGCATGTGCAGGCCTCCTGGAGAGGGGACCTGGTTTCTGCCCGCTGATGGCTGGAGCTGGGTCTTGTGCCTCTGGTGGGCAGGGCTGTGTTCCGTTCTGTTGGTTGTTTGGCCTGAGGTGTCTGCCAGCTACTGGGTTGGGCCAGGTCCTGGTGAGAAAAGCCTGTCTGCAGGAGGGCTCAGAGCAGGGAGAACTGTCCAGAGCTCTGCCCCCGTGTCTGTCCCTGCCATGAGGCCTCTGCTTTCCCCGGGGTCCTGATGCACACGAGACCTGCGTGTGCCCTCCAAGAACGCAGTTTCTGTGTCCCTCAGCCTTAGGGACCTCCTGTGATCAAACCCCGCTGGCCTCAGCCAGACGCTCTGGTGGAGCCTCCCCCAGCCAGACCCCCAGGCTGGGGTGCTTTCCCTCCTGTGTGACGGCCTCTTCAGCCTGCCGTTGCACGCATGGCGGGTACGGGAGCTGACCTTTCCACAGTCGTGCCTCGCTGCCCTCCTCGCCATGGTTCTTCTCTGCTTTGGGGAAGGGGACCCCCCTCAGTGGACGGTGCCACAGGCCTGGGTGCGGGCGGAAGGCGGAGGCCCCAGCGAGGCTGCCATGCCGGGTGTCGTGCTGCTGCGCCGGGTGTCGGGGTGTCGTGCCGCCGGCTCCCCCACCGCCATGCCGGGTGTCCTGCTGACCAGGTGCAGCGTCCGCCGTCTCTGACTCTCCCACTGATGACGGCTGCTCGCAAGGCAGCCTGGACGGACGCGCCCCCTCCCAGCAGACACTCGGGACCGCTGAGCCCTCTCTCAGAAGCCGGACTCAGGCTGACATGGCTCTTGGTCCCTTTCCCATCGGGTCCCTCCATCTCCTGAAGGCTTCGGCTTGTCAGCGTTCTTCCTAAGATGGGGCGGCTAGGAGCCCCCCAAACGTCAGATGCCTGGTGAGCTAATCCTCCCAGAATGAGACTTGGAGGTCTGATTTTGCCCGAGTCTGACAACTGTTACTAATCTAGGCCAAAATTGTGTTGGACTTCATAGCACCCGTGTCCTCTCGTGGACCTCAGTGAAGCTTGTTACAACCCAAGATGTTTTCCAGAATAACTATTGCCAAGACGGCGCTCCCCAACTCTGTCACTCCACTCTCAGAGGACTAAAACCAAAGCCTGAAAGTAATTCGAGATTTGTTCTCTTCAGGAGCGGAAGACTTCTGCCAAAAATAATTAAACCAAATGGTTGTTGCATCAGTAAGACGTTACTCTCTAAGATGTTACTTACATGTGTCTATAATTGATTGACAATGTTGTATTAATTTCTGCTGTACAGGAAAGTGATTCCGTTGTGTGTGTATATATATATATGCACACACACACACGGTTTCTTTCATATTCTTTTCCACTGCGGTTTATCTCAGGACATTGGATATAGTCCCCTGTGTTGGGCAGTGGGCCCCTGCTCCTCACCCGTCCTATGAGTAGTGCTTTGCGCCCCAGGCCCCGGCCCCCCCCCGCCCCCTCTCCCCCGGCAGCACAATCTGTCCTCTGGGTCCGCGAGTCTGTTTCTGTCTCATAGACTGTCCGTCTGTGTCATGTCTCAGATCCCACATGTGAGTGATGGCGGGCGCTTTCTGTCTCTCTCTGTCCGGCTCGCTTTACACGGGATGGTAGCCGCTCAGTCCGGCCGTGCAGAGGCAGCTGGCGGTGTCCGTCCCTTTCCTGTGGCTGCGCGGTGCTCCGTTTGATACCTGTGTGTTTCCTGTGTCGGTGGGCGCTCGGGTTGTCTGTCTCTCGGTCGCCGTGAACACCGCTGCTGTAAGCAGAGGGGTGCATGTGTCTTTCTGAACTGTGGTTTTACTCAGGTATGTGCCCAGGAGTGGGCCTGCTAACTCATAGGCTATTCCCGTTTTTTATTTTCTGAGGAACCTCATGCTGTCTCTCAAGTGGCTGCACCAGCGAGGGTTCCCACTAGCAGGGTAGGAGGGCTCACTTCTCTCCTCACCCTCTCCAGCATCTGCTGTTCTCAAATACTTTAATGATGTCATTCTGCCTGCTGCCAGGTGGCATACCTCACTACAGTTTTGATTTGCATTTTCTAATAATGAGCTGTGTTGAACATCTTTTCATGTGCCTGCCGGTCATCTGTGTGTCATCTGGAGAAATGTCTGTTTAGGTCTTCCGTCCCTTTTTCAGCTGGGGTGTTTGTTTTCTTGTTGTCGAGTTGTATGAGCTATCTGTATATTTGGAAATTAACCTTCCGTGGATCGCGTCATTTGCCAGTATCTTCTCCTAGCCTGCAGGTTATCTTTCCATTTTGTTTATGGTTCCCTTTGCTGGACAGAAGCTTGTAAGTTTTATTAGGTTCCATTGGTTTACTTTTGCTTTTATTTCTATTGCCTGGGGAGACTGACCTAAGAAAACATTGTTATGAGTTATGTCAGAGGATGCTTTTCCTATGTTCTCTTGTAAGAGTTTTACGGTGTCATATCTTAAGTCTTTAAGCCATTTTGAGTTTATTTTTGTGAATAATGTGAAGTTGGGTTCTAGCTTCATTGATTTACGTCTGGTGGTCCAGCTTCCGCAGCACCACTTGCTGAAGAGGCCGTCTGTTCTCCACTGTGTATTCACACCTCCTTTGTTGAAGATTAATTGGCTGTGTGGGGGCTTATTTCTGGGGTCTGTGTCCTACTCCACTGATCCATATTTCTATTTTTGTGCCCATACTGTGCTTGCTTGATTGCTGTAGTTTTGTAGTTTATCCTAAGTATTATTTATATCTTCTGGTTGTGTTTTTGAAAGAGATTGTTTACACCCCCTTTCTGATACTTCGTCGTTAGTGCAAAGAAATGCAGCTGACTTCTGTATGTGAGTCTTGCATCCTGCTGCTCTGCTGAATTCCTTATCACTTTTTCTTTTAATTGTAGTTTTGTGTGGAGTCTAGAGGTTTCTATATATAGTATCATGTTATCTGCGTATCGTGACAGTTTTTCTGCTTCCCTTCTGATTTGAGTGCCTTTGATTTCTTTTTCTTGTCTGATTGCTCTATCTAGGGCTTCCAGTACTGTATGAATAAAGTGGTGAGAGTGGGCCTCCTTGTCTTGTATCAGATTTTAGCAGGAAGGCTTTCAGCTTTTCACTGTTGAGTATTATATGGTTGTGGGCTTGGCATAAATAGCTTTTATTATGTTGAGCTATGTTCCCTCTGGAGAAGGCAGTGGCCCCCCACTCCAGTACTCCTGCCTGGAAAATCCCATGGATGGAGGAGCCTGGTGGGCTGCCGTCCATGGGGTCGCTGAGAGTCGGACACGACGGAGCGACTTGACTTTCACTTTTCACTTCCATGCGTTGGAGAAGGAAATGGCAACCCACTCCAGTGTTCTTGCCTGGAGAATCCCAGGGACGGGGGAGCCTGGTGGGCTGCCGTCTCTTGGGTCGCACAGAGTCGGACACGACTGGAGCGACTCAGCAGCAGCAGCGGCAGCATGTTCCCTCTACGGCCACTCTGGTAAGAGTCTTCACCGTGAACGGGTGTTGAATTTTGTTAAGTGCATCACTGAGATGACCATGTGGCCTTCATCTCTCCTTTTGCTGATGTGCTTCACCACTCATGATGTCACCACACTCATGATGTCACCACACTCATGATGTCACCACACTCATGATGTCACCACACTGGGCGATGTCACCACACTGGGCGATGTCACCACACTCATGATGTCACCACACTCATGATGTCACCACACTGGGTGATGTCACCACACTCATGTCACCACACTGGGTGATGTCATCACGCTGGTTGATTTCATCACACTGGGTGATGTCCTCACGCTGGTTGATTTCATCACACTGGGTGATTTGTGTATGCCGAACCATCGTTGTGAGCTTAAGATGAATCCAGGCAGGTCTTTTTATCTGTTGTTGGGTTTGATTTGCTAATACTTTGTTTAGGAGATTTTGCATTCATGTTCTTCAGATATTGGCCTGTCCTTTTATTTTTTGCAGGGTCCTCTGGCTTTGGCATCAGGGTGGTGATGGCTCCATAGAATGTCTTTGGGAGTCTTCTCTCTTCTTCTGTCTATGGCATGGGTTTGAGGAGAAGCAGTTTAAGTCCTTTTTTGTCTGTCTGGGAGAATTTGCCTGTGAAGCCATCTGGTCCTGGACTTTTGTTTTTAGGGAGTTTGTAAATTAATGATTCTGTCTTGTGTGCAGTGACTGGTATGTTTCAATTCTCAGTTTCTTCTTACTCCACTTTGGTGGGCTGTGTGTTTCCAGAAACTTCTCCATTTCTTCTTACTCCATTTTGGTGGGCTGTTTCCAGAAACTCCATTTCTTCTAGGTTGGTGAATTTGCTGGCGTAGTTTTCATGGCATTCTCTTATGGTTTTGTGCTTCTGGTGTATTGGTTTTCTTTTTGTTTTATTTGTGTCTGTCTTTTCTTGGTGATCCCATCCAGAGGTTTGTGTAAGACATTAACCTTGATTTGGTTTTACCTGCGGGGCAGATTTACCTTGAAGACCTGAAGAATAACACTGGTTTCTGAAAATTAGACAGTCTGTGTTCCACTCCTTTCCTGATGCTAATATCCTACACTTACTTCATGTATTATAGGTAATCGATTATGTTGTCTGTTTTGGGCAAAGCTCTAAATCAGTAGTGTTTGTTGCTAGGCAGGCCGCCCTTCCTGACCCATTTAAAACACAGTGGAACCTCGGGCATTTGGATCCCACTGGTGTGGAATTTGTGGTTACTCAGCTAATGTTCAGTTATGCAGAGGCGTGCTTGGAAGATCCCTGGGCCGAGGGCAGTGCTCACCTGGAAGCCTTTCCCAGCTTCCTAGCGTCCTGCTCCCACCCTGGCCCTGTCCAACTCCCCCACCTTCACCTGGGCCCCATGTCCTCTCTGGCCCTTGTCTTCTGCCTGGAATCCCCGGACCTCCTCTCTCTGTGCGTGGCTGGACTCAGCTCTGCCATCTGGAGACCCTGCTGATCGCTCCCAAGACCCTCGTCCCATCCCTGTGCAGGTGGGCGCCTCTCCTTTCCCGGGTCAGGTCTGTAACAGGGAGGGTGGTCGCAGTTGCAACTAGAGGGCTTCGTGGCATAGAAGCCAGGTCCCTACAGTGCGGCCTTGAGGTGCCATCTGCGGGTGCCGCGGGGCCCCACGTGGAAGGCGGTGTCCTGCGCAGCCCCCTGGCCTGCTGGGGCTCAGCTTGGACTTGACATGTCCCTGGGCTGCCTGGGGGCACCCACCTTCCATCTGTGTCAGACGAAACATCAAGTTTTTGCTCTGGAGAAAGGCATTTGTTCTCAATTTAAAATAAACTGAACCTTATATTTAAATGTTTAATTGGTTAACTTCTCTACAAACTGTGGAGCACAACAGTTGTAAAATTGAAGCGTATCAGTTAAACGTGACAAAAAGAGCCGAAATGTTGGCCAGAAGGCGGGGGACAGTGTCACAGGGGGGCTGCCCTCAGATCGACCCGTGGGTCCTGCCTAATCAGGACGTAACTGAGTGAGGTCAGGGATTAGCAGCTGCGTCCCCAGAAAAAGTAGTGGAAAATTTGAAAGAAATCTTTTCCTGTGGAAAAGCTCGTGCCCCATCCCCACTGCTGCAGCCTTAGGTGGTGACGGTCAGGGGGTCTTTTCTAAGTGGCAGGTTTATTGAAACTTTAGTGGTAAGAAGGCCTGACGAGCTGTGGGAGGGGGGCTTCCTGACTCTGGCTGACTCATCAGCTGCCCCTGGGACCCCTGGCAGAGCTCCATCAGAGTGCGGTAGGTGGTGGTTCATAGCCAGTAGCCAAGATTCCCATTCACTCTGTGGCCTAGTCTACAAAAAATGAAATCTAGATTTCTGCTCCTGCGTTTAATCACAGGAAAAGTGCCTTGTCCCCATCATGGGTGATATGCTGAGTATGTTTAAAATGCCATCACTGTTCCACACTGTTGGCTTTAAAGTGTCACCTGTAACTTGCGGGGCTCAGCTGCCTGTAGTTTGGACTCCTGGTTTAGTGTATTCGAAGACAAAACACAAACACCAGTTGTGTGTACTTAAGTATTAAAATTTTCCATGTCGACCCTGCCCTTGGGCAAGGCCCTCAATCTCTCTACACTGTTTCCTCAGCTGCGAAATGGGGATAGCGATGGCACCTCTCTTGCAGAGTGGAGCGACTGTCATGAGAATACTCTCTGTAAAGGGCTTCGTTCAGGGTCCGGCACTCAGGAGTCACTTGGTAAAAGGTTCCTGTTGTTTCCGGCAGATGTTGTTGGTGTGCGTGCCTACCTGCCTAAGTTTTGAAATATCACAGACTTGTGGTTTCAGATTTTGGACCGTAATTATGCTCACAGTTCTTCTGAGTTGTGGGTGTAAGAGATAGAATGTGTTAGTTTCCGTAGCCCGCTTAAAGGAGGTTTACGAGTTTGGCTTGTGATCTTGAACACTCATGAAATACTGGATTGAAGTATATTCAGTTTCTTTATGAGTCTTGCATCACCCCAAAGAGTGACTAACCACAAATTACTTACTAAAACACACTTTGTGACCACATACTATTAATATTCCAGTTAAAAAAACAGTAAAGAAGCTGTAACTTCCTGTCAACCTGGCTTTTGTTTCCCAGTCATTAGACGAAGGTTTGACAAGTTCAGTCTTCGGTTTTCATTGCAGAAATGCTTGAGGAGGACGGTAGTGGACTCCAGACCAGCATGCATGACCCCAGAGGTGTGCTCAGGGGAGCTGAGCTCGTGGAGACTTGCAGAGGGGCAGGGAAGCTGAGGCCGTGTGAGCACCGGGATGCCCGGTGCGGCGGCCGGGGGCAAGGCCCACTGTGGGTGGCCGCCTCTCCGGGCGGGGCCTGCTCTCTTCTCTCTCTAGGCCAGAGGCAGCCTCAGCTCACAGGGAGCGGAGTGTTGGTGCCCGCACGTGCACGGGCGCGTGCCCAGGGCACAGAGGGCAGCAGTGTGGAAGCATCAGAGGCCACCCGGGGTGGGAGGCGCTGGGCAGCGGTGGGGAGGGCGCACTCCCGGGGCGGCTCCGGCGCAGCCCCCCCCCCCCCGCTTTCTGCCCGCCGCCACCGCGAGGAGAACGGGGTCGGGGCCGGGCACACAGGCGGGTTTCCCTTAGGGAGGTTAGCCCACCGGGGGGAGAGCCGCAGGCCCTGGCAGCGGCCGGCGCTGCTTTGAGAGCGGGTCCAATGCAGACCGGAGAAGCCAGGCTCCTGGCCGTGAAGGAGCGGGTCTGAACACACATCCGCAGCGGCTGCCCGGGAGGTGTCACCGCCAAGATCCCCGAGGAGATGCAAGAATCGGGGTCTTCAGACCTTCTCCTGAAAGCTCTGGCCGCCTGCAGGTCTGTTCCGCCAGCTCCTCTCAGAGCGCTGGGTGCCCGCGCCCGACCTGCACCCTGAGCTCCTCGCAGAGGACGCTGAGGGCCAGCGGCTGTCCTGGCTGCTGACTCGGTCCTGGAAGGGGCAGGCGGCGGGGCTGCCTCAGGCTCCTAGCCTTGCACGTGGCTTGGGAAGCATTTCGTGGTCGTCTCCTCCCACAGTGGTAGGAATGCTCCTTATTAGGTCAGGCCCGGGTTTCCGTGATAGCCTTTTGCTATTTCTGCACTCAGTTCAGTTCAGTTCAGTTCAGTCCAGTCGCTCAGTCGGGTCCCACACTTTGCGACCCCATGAACTGCAGCACGCCAGGCCTCCCTGTCCATCACCAACTCCCGGAGTTCACTCAGACTCAAGTCCATCGAGTCCGTGATGCCATCCAGCCATCTCATCCTCTGTTGTCCCCTTCTCCTCCCACCCCCAATCCCTCCCGGCATCAGTCTTTTCCAATGAGTCAGCTCTTCGCATGAGGTGGTCAAAGTACTGGAGTTTCAGCTTCAGCATCATTCCTTCCAAAGAAATCCCAGGACTGAGCTCCTTTAGAATGGACTGGTTGGATCTCCTTGCGGTCCATGGGACTCTCAAGAGTCTTCTCCAACACCACAGTTCAAAAGCATCAATTCTTCGGCGCTCAGCCTTCTTCACAGTCCAACTCTCGCATCCCTACATGACCACTGAAAAAACCATAGCCTTGACTAGACCGACCTTTGTTGGCAAAGTAATGTTTCTGCTTTTGAATATACTATCTAGGTTAGTGATAACTTTCCTTTCAAGGAGTAAGCGTCTTTTAATTTCATGGCTGCAGTCACCATCGGCAGTGATTTGGGAGCCCCCAAAAATAAAGTCTGACAGTTTTTCTACTGTTTCCCCATCTATTTCCCATGAAGTGATGGGACCAGATGCCATGATCTTCATTTTCTGGATGTTGAGCTTTAGGCCAACATTTTCACTCTCCTCTTTCACTTTCATCAAGAGGCTTTTTAGTTCCTCTTCACTTTCTGCCATAAGTGGTGGCATCTGCGTATCTGAGGTTATTGATGTTACTGCACTAGGCCTTATTAAAAGTAGCCAGAAGGTCTTGGACCAGCTCTCTTACTGTTACGGTCCGGGGAGAACATCCCTCTTGTTGCTTCTTCCGTATCTTGAGCTGCACGTTCCGGGCGGTGCTCTTTACAGAACTTGGCATCAGGTCACCTGCTCACCATTATTTTTATCAGAGGTTCAGTCACACACTTGGTAACGCAAGGAACAATTCTGTAAAACAGCCAATACATAAATTATATAGCTGGCAGTGTTCGTAGGGACTTAAGTTGTTAGAAATATCTCCTGGTGTTGGCCAGACTCCAGGAGGGGATGTGTTACTTTCTTTCTTGCAGCCATGCATGGGTGGTCTGGGCCAAGATGGTTCCTGTGAGCTGAACAAAATAGTTTAACAATCAGGCATGGGAGCAGGGTTCCCTGAGTCAGACCATTTATGTGCACTTTAAGCCATAGGCAGCATCTCCTTGGTGATTAACTCGTAGCAGAAGCAATAGAAGACAAAGTTAAAGGGAAAGAAACAGGCCTGCTAAGGGCCAGGCCCGTCCTTGTCTATCCCAGCTCCTCGTTGTCAGGGTCCCTTCTGCAGTCTTGTGGGGAGGTGGCTCGTCACAGCGCGGAGCTGATCAGCCTTCAGCAGGGAGTGCTCCTTAGAATCTTCAGTAGATGGTACAGTTCCCTTTCATTCTTTATCTACGACTATTTTAACCTGATGAAACCCTTTAGCCCTTTTGTTCCCTAATTTATCACTGGATTTGGGCTTCTGGCTCCAGTTCCTACACAGAGCTATTAATTTTAATTTTCTGAGTGTCGTAACCGCACTAGATGCCTGTGTTATTCCATTGAACAAGATTCAATAAATAGGCTGACTCACCCTTCTCCAGCTACAGTGAACTGCAGTCTCAATACTTGTCTTTTTGAAGAGCAGTCTCCAGCCTTCCAGGGGTTCACAGACCCACTGCTCTCCAGGCCTTTCAGGAGGTGGGCCGTCTTCTGAGGACGTGGTACTGTTTTAATCAGCGTGTGGTGGCCTCACGGCTTTGCCCCAGCTGCCTTGACAGATGGGTGTGGGGTAGGTGACGTGTATGTAACGTGGTGCTGTCCCTGCTGCAGTCAGCTCATGTTCAGGCACTTTTATTTCTCTAGGCTTTTCAGGGCGACTTGGTCTCCAGGTCAGAAAGGCCTGCTCCAGTTGGCCAGACAGACTTGTAGGAGGCACACTGATGAACGGAGGTTAATACATGCCCCGAGTTAGTGCAGTTAGCAACGGGCAGGTCTTCAGAGCAGTTGCAGGTCCTCCCACCTGGGCGGACACTGGGAATGGCCCACCGGATTTCAAAGGGGCTTAATTTAAGTCTTCTTCTGAGAGCCATTCTAATCCATAGCAGGGCAATCAATGAGGCCTTAGCCCAAGTTAATCTCTCGACACATTTAAGCGGTGGTTCTTCTGGAATGTATCATTTCTGGCCGTGGGTCATGTGATATTTACCCAAAGGTAGATGGCTGGGATAAGCGTCAGAAATAAACTTGCGTGTCCTTAATAATTCGATTAAACTTTACAATCACGTAACATGGCAACAGGCTTCCCTGGTGCCTCAGATGGTAAAGAGTCCACGTGCCATGCGGGAGACGCAAGTTCCATCCCTGGCTCAGGAAGACCCCCTGGAGGAGGGCATGGCAGCCCACTCCAGTACTCTTGCCTGGAGAATCCCATGGACAGAGGAGCCTGGCGGGCTACAGTCATGGGGTCACAACGAGTCGGACACGCCTGAGTGGCTCACAAACGCACACCATGGCAACGAGGAACTGTCTGAGAAGTGAGTCTTAGACAACAAATGCAGGCTTCAATGAGCAGAATCAGAATCTGAAATTCATTGACACATCTCTCTAAAACTATCCCCATTGTTATCAAATACAGCCAAATTAAGATTGGTTTGTTTACAAAATGAATCTGGTTAATTCACCATGTTGGCTCCTTTAAATTGGCTGTGTTGGAATTTTCCATGAGGAGTCTCAGACTGAAATTTTAAGTCTTCTCAGGGCCAGGAAAGCCATACCAAGGGCTTGTCCTTAGATTTTTGCCTTACGGATTATAGGTGAATACCTCCCTTTTTGAGGTCCCCGAAATACCTTGAGATTTTTGCACCTGTTAGGAAGTAGTCCTTCCTAATTTACCCGATAAAGCTGCTAGGAACCTAGGAGTTTCCAGTATCTGGAGGGATCAGGTACAGAGAAAAAAATTATTTCCATTGTGCTTATAAAGGTATACTTGACCAAACTGCTGTAACTCATAATTAACTTAAGGGGAAAGGTTTCCTTAAAACCAAAAAATCACGACTGTCTTCATCAGTTTACTCAGTCCTGTATACTTTTTTTTTTTACTAACAGCTTTATGAAATCAGAGTTGTCTTTTAAAACATCTTGCCTGGTTTAGCATTATGATTTAAAAGTCATCAAAACCCTGTACTTGTCAGAAAGTCCTTTCTGTGCCCCTGCTGAGAGCCGAAGGGTTGTGCACAGCATCGCTGTAACTGTCTGTGAATGATAAAGGACTTAAGAAGGCAAGGTTGGAGATCTGATTATAATGCTTTTCGACAAAGACGCTTAACTAGGAAACGACCTACGCCGTGCTCCTCTGCGCCCTGGCTTTTAAAGGGGCTGATTCGCGGTTGTGATTCTCTCTCCTGCAGCTCCTTTGCTAGGAGGCTTTTCAGTCTCTCCTATTGGACAGGCCTAGTCAGTTTCTGCTTATGAGGAATTCTTTTTCTTCTTCTACAGGATAATCTTGCTTGTAGGTTCAAGGTGGCAGTTTTTCCTTTCCAGGATTTTGAATACACCTTGCCATTCCCCCCTGGCCTGCGGTGTTCTGTAGAGCAGTCAGCCGACAGCCCTGTGGAGCTTCCCTTGTAATCGACTCTTCGTGTCTCTCTTGCTGTCTTTGGAGTCCTTCCTTTAACCTTTGCCATTTTCACTGTAGCGCGTCTCAGGCTGGTCTGCCTGGGTTTATCTTGTTTAGGACCCTCCGTGCTTCCTGTGCCTGGATGTCTATTTCCTTCTTTAGGTTCGGGGCGTTTTCAGCCCTAATTTCTTCAGGCGCATTTTCAGCCCTTCGTCCTCTTTCTGGGACCCGACTGCGTGTAGCCTGGCGTGCTCTGTATTACCTGGATCTCTCATACCGCTTTCTTTTTCTTCTGACTTTCTGTCTGCTCTGGAGTGGGGGACTTCTGCTCTATTCCCAGGTCAGTATGCATTCTTCGGCATTATTCCTTCTGCTGCCCGTGGCCGTTAAGTCAGCTTCCGTCTCAGTGAGTGAGCCTCCTGATATTTCTTGGTTCTTCTTTTGCAGTTTCTAGCTCTGTTTACAGGAATCTGCACTTCTGTCACAAGCCCTGCGTAACGTCCTCAGTATTTTCATTATCTCCTTTCTGGACTCACCGTCTGTTAGATGGAAGAGGTTTGGTGCCTTGTTCTTTCCGGAATTCTCTTGGCCTTTCAGCTGGGTGTGGTCCCCCTTCCTCATTCCCCTCCTGTTTCTCACCCTGAGTTTGGGGGCGCGGTGGTCTGTGGTCTTGGGGGGCCGCTCTCGTTTGGCAGCATCCCTGGGCAGCCCGAGTGGGCCGACTGCGTTCAGGACGCGCGCCTGCTGCTCTTTCCTCAGTGCGGCTGGAGCCCCCTCAATGGGGGTGGGGTGCTGTGGTGCCAGAGCCGCCTGGGTGCTGAGCTGGGCCCCTCTCCCCTGCCCTGCCCGCCACCCTCCAGGGCAGGGTCTCCTCCCCAGTTGCTGAGCGGAAGCCCCCAGCGTGAGGCCGGTGGGACTGGAGCACTCCCGCCGGGAGAACCCCCGTGTTCCTTCTCCAGACCTGCCCGCCTGGGCGGGTGCCCTGTGCTCTTTGTTGCTGGGGGGGCTCACAGAGGACCTCGTGGTGGCTGGCACTGCCCTTGGCACCCCTCCACTGTGGGAGTACAGGCAGTTGACCCTGGTGTTCCTCAGGTGCTGTGTTCACAAAGTCAACAGCACAGATGCTTACACACCCATCCGCCCACGTCTGGTCCCAAGATCGCAGTGGGCCTGCAGTGGGGCCTGCGCTGGGGCTGCAGCCAGGCAGCCCGGGGCCTCTGCGCTGCTCTCTCTTTTGCCACCGACTGGCAGTGTGCCCCCCTCCGGGCCTTTCTGACGCCCACACGGGTGAGGGGGCTTCTCCGGGTGCCGGCACCTTCCCTCTTTTCCAGCCCCTTCCCAGGGACTCAGGTCCCATCCCTGTCCCTTTTTGTTTTAATTGGAGGCTAATTACTTTACAGTATTGTGGTCTTGCCATACATTCAGTGTCCCTTTAAAAAGAAAACTCTCATCCCATCCAGGTGCGTGGGGATCATTCTTGTGTCTCTGGGTGTCTCGTCTCTTTTGCCAGCACTCGGTAAGGCATGGGATTGTTCCACATGTAGACGTGCTTTTGACGTATTTGTGGGAGGAGGGGAGTTCCACGTCCTTCGATTCTGCCGTCTTGATCCCTCCCCCAGCATTTTAAGATAACAACTAAAATGATAACACTGTGCCAGGACAGGTCCAAATTTTAGGGATCCCATATAATTTCTAGAGTATCTATATTAATAGCGTTTGCCCAGACCGTGTAATCCAAGGAGGTGCCTCACTGATTTGACAGTGCTTCCCGTGTACTTGGACGTACCAAACAATCCTTATTAGTTTAATATTTTTCCCTGAGAAGCCTAAGGGGCTCTCTGAAGGATCCCAAAGTTCGCTGGAGGTAAAAAAAAACTTTAATTAAAATTTGATATTTGGGGATTTTTGTCAGAAAGTTTCAAAACAGTCAAATAAGATGGTAGGTCATTTTCACACAATCCTTATTCCTTAACCACAATAAGAGGAGCTCTCAAGAGCAGGTAAACATCACTTAAAGGCACAGAAACTCCCGGAATCCATCATCAGTGGCAGCGTTCTAGGAAAAGTCAGTCCTCTTAACAGACAACACAGAATCTAGTTTTGCACCAGCTTACTTTTACCAGTGATTCATTTACTGAATTTAATCTAAACGTAGCCAGTTCTGACCATGCAGAAGGCTCTATTCTGCAAGCCTTCCATTACTTTCTGCATCCCTATTATTTTTGCCCCTTCATTTTCTCATCTAGAAACCACCATATGAACTTCCACCACTTAATTCAGCATAACTCTAAAATTGCATGTTACCAAATACCTGGAGAGATCATTTGTATATCAAAGGCACAGGAAGAGACATGCAGATTCCTCCTCTCACTGCTTATATAGAACCCAGCCATCTTCGGGAATTTTTCCCCCAGTTCCCAAATATCCAGTTCAGTTTAAACAAACAAATGACAGTCACAGACAGTAATATGTATCATCTGCTCACATTCACAGTCACTTTCAGCAAAACGAGGAGAGAACAGGATTTGGACTCAGGTACTGAGACACTCATTCACATACATCCACACACACCCAAGATAAAATCAACTGCAAAAGTCCCACTTTTAAAAACTTACTTTTAATTGGGAAGGATAATTGCTTCACAAAATGGCATTGGTTTGCACCAAACACCAGCATGGAGCAGCCACAGGTTCGTCCCTGGGGCTTGAGCCCCCTCCCGCCTCCCGCCCCACCCCACCCCTCTAGGCTGTTTCCGAGCCCTGGTTTGAGCTGAGTCTTGCGGGAAATTCGCATTGGCTGTCTGGTTTGCACATGGTTGTGTAAGTTCCCATGTTACCCTCTCCATACATCCCACTCTCTCCTCCTTCTCCCCAAGTCCATTCTCAATATCTGGGTCTCCGTTGCTGCTCTGCAGATAGGTTCATCAGTGTTAGTATGTGATAATTGTCTTTCTCTTTCTGATGTCCTTCACCTTGTATAACAGGTACTGGGTTCATCCACCTCATTAGGACTGACTCAAATTCGTTCCTTTTCATGGCCGAGTAATATTCCATTGTGTATATATACCACAGCTGCTTTATCCATTCATCTGCCGATGGACATCTAGGTTGCTTCCATGTCCTAACGATTGTAAATAGTGCTGCAATGGACACTGGGTTACATGTGTCTTTTTCAATTTCAGTTTCCTCAGGGTATATGCCTAGTAGTTGGATTGCTGGGTCACATGGTGGTTTTATTCCTAGTTTTTTTAAGGAATCTCCACACTGTTCTCCATAGTGGCTGTATCAATTTGCATTCCCACCAACAGTGCAAGAGGGTTCCCTTTTCTCCACACCCTCTCCAGCATTTATTGTTTGTATACTTTGTGATGATGGCCATTCTGACCGGTATGAGCTGATATCTTATTGTGGTTTTGATTTGCATTTCTCTAATAATGAGTGTCATTACTTTGCCAACAAAGGTCCATCTAGTCAAGGCTATGGTTTTTCCAGTGGTCATGTATGGATGTGAGAGTTGGACTGTGAGGAAAGCTGAGCGCCAAAGAATTGATGCTTCTGAACTGTGGTGTTGGAGAAGACTCTTGAGGGTGCCTTGGACCACAAGGAGATCCAACCAGTCCATCCTAAAGGAGATTGGTCTTGGGTGTTCTTTGGAAGGAATGATGCTAAAGCTGAAACTCCAGTATTTTGGCCACCTCATGTGAAGAGTTAACTCACTGGAAAAGACTGATGCTGGGAGGGATTGGGGGCAGGAGGAGAAGGGGACGACAGAGGATGAGATGGCTGGATGGCATCACGGACTTGATGGACGTGAGTCTCAGTGAACTCTGGGAGTTGGTGATGGACAGGGAGCTCTGGCGTGCTGTGATTCATGGGGTTGCAAAGAGTCGGAGACGACTGAGCGACTGAACTGAACTGAATAATAAGTGATCCTTGAGCATCTTTTCTTGTGTCTCTTAGCCATTTGTATGTCTTCTTTGGAGAAATGTCTGTTTAGGTCTTTTGCCCATTTTTTGATTGGGTTGTTTTCCTGCTGTTGACTGTAGGAGCTGCTTGTGTATTTTTGAAATTAATCCTTTGTCCATTGTTTCACTGTCATTTTTTCCCATTCAGAGGACTGTCTTCTCACTTTGTTTACAGTGTTCTTTGCTGTGTGAAAGCTTTTAATCGGGTCCCACTTGCTTTTTTATCTCCACTATTCTGGGAGGCAGGTCATAGAGGATCGTGCTGTGATTTATGTCATAGAGTGTTCTGCCTGTTTCCTCTAGGAGTTTTAAAGTTTCCCATCTTATATTTAGGTCTTTAATCCATTTTGAGTTTACTTCTGTGTATGATGTTAGGAAGTGTTCTAATTTCTTTTACATGTAGCTGTCCAGTTTTCCCAGCACTACCCATTGCGTATTCTTGCCTCCTTTGTCAAAAATAAGGTACCCATAGGTGCGTGGGTTTATCTCTGTCTGGGCTTTCTGTTTCACTCCATTGGTCTATATTTCTGTTTCTGTGCCCGTACCATACTGTCTTGATGAGTATAGCTTTGTAGTATATAGTCTGAAGTCAGGAAGGTTGGTTCCTCCAGCTCCATTCTTTCTCAAGATAGCTTTCGCTATTTGGGGGCCTTTTGTGTTTCCATATGGATTGTGAGATGTTTTTGTGAAATGCGCCATTGGAAGTTTGACAGGGATCGCACTAATCTGTAGCTTACATTTAGTAGGACCATCATTTCCACAATATTGATTCTTCCAACCCAGGAATATGGAATCTCTCTTTTTGTTGTCTGATTTCTTTCGTCCGTGTCTCATAGTTTTCTGAATACAGCTCTTTTGTCTCCTTAGGTAGGTTTATTCCTAGAAATTTTATTCTTTCTGTTGCAATGGTGAATGGGATTGATCCCTTAATTTCTCTTTCTGATTTTTCATTGTTAGTGTACAGGATTGCAAATGATTTCTGTGTATTGATTCTGTATCCTGCCGCTTTGCCAAGCTCACTGGTTAGCTCTAGTAATTTTCTGGTAGCATCCTTAGGATTTTTATGTATACTACCATGTGGTCTGCAGTGAGAGTTTCACTTCTTTTCCAATCTGGATTCCTTTTATTTCTTTTTCTTCTCTGATTGCCGTAGCCAGCACTTCTAAAACTATGAGAAATAACAGTGGTACTGAGAGTGGGCACCTTTGTCTTGTTCCTGATCTTAGAGGAAATGCCTTCAGTTTTTCACCATTGAGAATGTTTGCTGTGGGTTTATCATATATGGCTTTTATTATGTTGCTTTTCTATGCCCATTTTTGAAGGTTTTTTTTTTAAATCATAAATGGGTGTTGAATTTTGTCAAAAGCTTTTTCTGTATCTATTGAGATTATCATATGCTTTTTATCTTTCAATTTGTTAATATGGCATATCACATTGATTGGTTTGCACATATTGAAGAACCTTTGCATCCCTGGTATAACCCTGACTTTGGCGTATCACATTGATTGACTTGTAAATACTGAAGAATCTTGCACCCCTGGGATGACCCTGACTTGACCGTGGCGTATGAGCTTTTCAATGTGCTGCTGAACTGTTGCTGGAATTTTGTTGATTCTTGCGTCTGTGTTCATCAGTGATACTGGTCTGTAATTTTCTTTTTTGTGTTGTCTTTGTCTGGTTTTTGGTATCGGGGTGATAGTGGCCTCAAAGAATGAGTTTGGAAGTATTCCTTCCTCTGCAATTTTGTGGAAGAGTTTTAGAAGGATAGGGATTAGTTGGAGGATTAATGGAGGATAGCTAAAGATTTCCCAGTTTTGCAAGAATATGCCAGCGGACTGTAGGATGGAGCAGAGCTCTGATCATCCATACCTAAGTATTCACGATTGATGCTATCAAATATCAACCAAACAGTTCAGATCAGTCGCTCAGGGTCAGTTCCCTAGTCACAAAAAGGGAGAACCCCAACCTATGTCCCATCAGAAATGAAGCAGAATGACCTTGTCCAAAGAGGAAAATTCCGACCAATGCTCTGCCACAAGCAAAACCCACACAACGGGGACACCACACACACGCCTAGCATGCACGAGCTGGAGCAACTTAGCCACCGCACGCCCCCGCCCGGCGACACCGGAGGGGGACCCCAGCGCTGCAGCTCTCAGTTCCAAGCAGCCTTGTGCCCTGCAGTGGTTCGCAGCTGTCAGGGGCACTGCCTCTGACCTCCCCAGAGTGAAATGTACCCTGGCAGCTGCTGGGACTCAGGGAGGGGGCTGCCTCTGCCTGGGGTCAACCTGTCACAGGCACAGACTCCTGGCTGGCCTATGAAGATTCCTGGCAAACGTGTCTGTGTGCCTGACTCACGCTGAAGCCAGACAATACCACATGCTGGAGTCTGGAGCAGAGGAGGGTTTACTGTAGGGTCATGCAGGAAGGGAACTGTGTCCACAAACCCCAAACTCTCCAGAGGGTTTCAGCAAAGCATTTTTATTAATATTTTTTTTAATTTAAATTTATTTAATTGGAGGCTTTACAATACTGTATTGGTTTTGCCGTACATCAACATGAATCTGCCATGGGTGTACACGGGTGCCCCATCCTGAACCCCCCTCCCAACTCCTCCCTGTACCGTCCCTCTGGATCATCCCAGTGCACCAGCCCCAAGCATCCAGTATCCTGCATCGAACCTGGACTGGCCATTTGTTTCATATATGATATTATACATGTTTCATTGCTGTTCTCCCAAATCATCCCAACTTCTCCCTCCCCTCCCCCGAGTCCAAAAGTCTGTTCTATACATCTGTGTCTCTTTTGCTGTCTTGCATACAGGGTTATCGTTACCATCTTTCTAAATTCCATATATATGTGTTAGTATACTGTATCGGTGTTTTTCTTTCTGGCTTACTTCACTCTGTATAATCGGCTCTAGTTTCATCCATCTCATCAGAACTGATTCAAATGTATTCTTTTTAATGGCTGAGTAATACTCCATTGTGTATACATACCACAGCTTTCTTATCCATTCGTCTGCTGATGGACATCTAGGTTGTTTCCATGTCCTGGCTATTATAAACAGTGCTGCGATGAACATTGGGGTACACGTGTCTCTTTCAATTCTGGTTTCCTCAGTGTGTATGCCGAGCAGTGGGATTGCTGGGTCATAAGGCAGTTCTATTTCCAGCTTTTTAAGGAATCTCCACACTGTTCTTCATAGTGGCTGTACTAGTTTGCATTCCCACCAACAGTGTAGGAGGGTTCCCTTCTCTCCACACCCTCTCCGGCATTTGTTGCTTGTAGACTTTTGGATTGCTGCCACTCTGACTGGTGTGAGATGGTAACTCACTGTGGTTTTGATTTGCATTTCTCTGATAATGAGTGATGTTGAGCATCTTTTCATGTGTTTGTTAGCCATCTGTATGTCTTTGGAGAAATGTCTAGTTCTTTGGCCCATTTTTTGATTGGGTCGTTTATTTTTCTGGAATTGAGCTGCAGGAGTTGCTTGTATATTTTTGAGATTAGTTGTTTGTCAGTTGCTCAGCAAAGCGTTTTTAAAGGCCAGGGGAGGGAAGGGGTCCCAGGGTATGTGATCGCTCGTGCACAACTCTGATTGACTGATGGTGTAAGGTAATGGGGCAGCGTCACAGGGGTTAATGTTATCAGTCCTTAGGCTCCAGGAGGCCTGGGGGCTATGTGCTCAAGGTCATCAGGTAGTTAACATCTTCCATTTGGTGGCGGGGGGGGGGGGTGGGTTCACATCTGTGAAATAATTTAGGACATGTGCATCAGATACAGTTATCTGGGTGCTTCAGAGAGGCGCTAAAGCAGCGGATGGCGGTGGGAGGGAAGTCCTGTCTGGGGAAGGCCCCACAGGATCCGGCCTGGTTACATTAGTGAAGGCTGTTCCTGGGTGGACAGGGAGCTGAGCAGGAAGGGGCAGCCTGGAACCCACCATCCGAGTGACCCTTCAGGTGGGGGCTTTGGCTCCGGAGCAGCCTCGAAGTCCTTGTGGGCCCCAGACATGCTGAGCTCCAGCCACTCATAACTGCACTCCCGTTTTCCTGAAGACAAACAGCACTTGACACCTGGCGCCTCCTTCTGAATGCCCTCTTCCTCTTCCTTCCGCTGTGTGTAACGTGAAGGAAGGTGCCAGCCGGCCCCGGGGCAGAGGTGGCCGTCTCTGCTCTCCGCCCTCAGCCACGTGATCGCCACACGTGGTGGCTGAGGGCAGGACAGCCTTTGTGGCCTCACTGGTCACGCACCTCAGAAGGGGGCCCTCCATTTTTCTGATAGTTTGACAAGAAAGCTTTGACAAACATACCTGAAATGACAGCATCCCTGATGTTTTAGCTCAGTAAGAGCAATGAATTGTGATTAAAAAACTGCACACCACCGATATGCTTTGAGAGGCTGTTATTAATAACGAGGACATCTTTTGTGGTCACACAGAGAGCTTGTTGGCGGGCCCACTGCTGCTGGGCAGCTGCTGGCTCCGGTGCTTTGCACTTGCCGAGGCCATTCCTTTCCCAGCTGCTCCAGGCTCTGCCCCAGCCCTGGGTGAGCAGTGGTCAGCAAGTACCCTTCAGCTACATCGTCTAAAGGTTATTTTCTAAATGAGAACCTTAAATATTTGACCTGTAAGGTTGTTGTAAGTCTTTCAAGGTACAAAGAAAATGGAATTAGTTATAAAACTGGAAGCAGAATGTGTGAAACCAAATAGCGTTTCAGTTTCTCAAATGAAAACACTGCCAAGCCAGTGTGGTCGGTGTGTCCAAATCCAGAGCCCCTGGGTCGTGGGTGGGCGACGGCATTTTCAGTGGCCTTTGTTTTTCCGATGGGCTCTGAAGCGACAGGAGTGAACGCCGCCGCAGCGAGCGCCCTCCCAGCCTCAGCCCCTTCTCTGCTCGGCCTCGTCCCGTCCCAGCGCCAGGTCCGGGGGCCTGGAGCTGCAGGCGCGCAGGACAGCGTAGGCGTGAGGGGGCTCCCAGGCCTGGGCTTGTCACATGTAAGGGTCCTTGGTGTCGCCGCTGGACAACGGTCTGGGCTGTTGACAGTGTTGTGATGACTTGTCTGAATATGAGAAATGTAAGACTCAAGCAGATAGAGAACTCTTGTTATTACCACCTTAATTACCCTAGGCCAACTGGAGAATTTTGTTTTTAAAAATTGTCATCCTATTGTAGATCTACACATACTGACATAGAAAGATTGCCAAGGCGTGACTTTTGGTGGAAAAAAATAAAGGAAGCTGAAGAAAAATATAACTGCTTGATTCCATGTCTGTAAAACTAAAATACCCCAGAAAATGGAAAGGGCTGGACAGGCAGCACGCTGGGAGCCTGCTGTCGAGAACTGGGAGAGCTGACTGTTGTTGTCCTTGTTAAACTGACCTAGTTGGAGTCAGTGCTGGCAGAAATGAATGCACCCGCCCCAGGGGACGCCCCCCGCTGCCAGACTGACGGTGCGCCGCGACTCCGCTCACTCTGTCTCATTCGTCTCTCACCGCAGGGACAAGCCGACCTCTTGAAGTACGCCAAGAACGAGACGGTGGAGAACCTGAAGCAGCTCCACTATGCGGCCGTCTCCTGTGGGCTCAACAAACCCGGTACGGAAAACGCCGACGCCCCGAGGCCGCGGCGGAGCCTCGAGGTCATACCCGAGAAGGCACACGATGAGGCTGGAGCGTGAGGGGACTGTCCAGAGATGGTCAGAGTCTGTACTCTAGGACCAACTGTCCGCCGGATGGGACATTTGCTTTGCACTCACTAATGGAAATAATATTGGGGATTTTAAAGCACAACTGGAATAGCTGATTGCAGTCTATTAAAACTGTGAATGTATGTAGCAACCCTGCTTATGGAGGCAAATAAACTCTTTAACAAGAAATTCTCTTCCTAGCCCAAATACGCTGTTTGTACACAAAGACGTCATAATTCAGTTCCGTTGTGAACAACAGCCTAGCCACTCTAGTTCCTCTGAAGACATTCTCCTAAAAGAAAACAATGTCTTAGGATGCAGATGGACTGTGTGGTCTAATCAGTATTTACTGGGGGCAACGGGGAGGAACCAAATCCTAAAACAAGTGTTACTTATGCATGATTGCTGGGGCCTCTGGGTTCTGGATGATTCTGGCAGCATGCCTGCTGAGAGCCAGAAGGTGCAGAACCACGGGCTCCAAGGGCACTTCGGGGGGACCCCCGCTGGGTGCACAGGCCGTGTAAAGGCCACCGGCCTGGCAGCAACATGCTGTACATAGCTTTTCACTGTACGAAGCAGTGGCCACATTAAAAAGGTGTTTGATGATATTTCTCCAACAGCAGTATGTGCATTTAATGAAAGTTTAACTTTAAAAATTTCCAGTTCAAGGTAATTCTACAGAGTGGACAGCGACTTGGTGAACAGCTTTGTCAGAAGCGTGTCTGGTTTGGCATTTTGCTTTCGGTACATCCAGTGGCCCCGACTTTACACAGCGGCCACTGTCTGTGAGGCTACCAACCCCTCGCCCCCGTCTCAGCCTCTCAGGTCCTGTGGGGCGAGCCTGGACCCCGTGCAGACTGTGAGCCAGCGGCACGTGGAGCGGCTGCAGCAGCTGCCGTGTTCCTCCGGCCAGCTGAGTCGTTAACACCAGACTTTATTTTCCAAATCAGTGAAACGCCATACTATTTTGGAAAAGCTACTGGACACTGCAGCCTAATGACTGCTTCTCCCAAACCACACTGCTCGAAAATTTTGGAAGGGTAAAAGGTTTCTAAATCCTCAATAACTGCTTTTCGATTTGTCCATTTTCTTTTCAGCCACTTGTAAACTATGTGGGATCTGCACTGTGGCGCCTCACTGTTTGCTCACGGCATCTGCTCAGGCTGATACATGGAATTTATTTCTGCCCAGACCCTGAAATATCCTTTTACAGAATAAGTCCTCGGCCTGGCTCTTATCATTTGCCTGTTGATAGTGTGCTCAAATTAAGGTGTGCGTCTCCACTGGTCTTCACTCAGTATCACTCCAGTTAGAAAATTAAACCTGTTACTTGAATAATAATAGTGCA
This sequence comes from Oryx dammah, assembly GCF_014754425.2. Taxonomy (NCBI): domain Eukaryota; kingdom Metazoa; phylum Chordata; class Mammalia; order Artiodactyla; family Bovidae; genus Oryx; species Oryx dammah. The sequence continues at coordinate 3,391,918 of NW_024070186.1, read as the reverse complement.
GTTTCCTGCTCACACAAGTGAGCAGCCAGCCAGTAACCGAGGCTCTTATTCTGAAATGAACTCTACATGGAAAAACAAAACGAGTGGAAAACAGTAAAAAATTAAAAGTAATTTGTAGACTGAGAAATAAAATAATGTGTGATTTAGATTACTGTTAGCAATCCCTGAACTTATCTGGCTGGTAAATAGCAATATTCACTGAAAACCCAGAAATCATAAAAAAAAAAGACAAAATATTAAGCAATTGCTACATTTAGAGTAACAGAAGGTATTAGCTAGTATGTGACTTAAATGACAGAGCAAGGCTCATGTCACTTTTGCTGTTCACACAGGCTTTTAGCATCAGCAAAATTGAGAACCCGAGATCATTCCATCTGACCTTCCTTTCCCAGATGCAGAGGCTGCAGACAAAAGCGGTGAAGCGTGCTGCCTGCGCTCACAGAGTCTGGCGGGGGAGTGACCCAGCTGAGGGGTCAGTCCGGACTTCCACACTGCAAAGGTCAACCCTCTTTTGACCTTCTCTTCAAAGGGATGAGCCAAGCAACAGGGGAAAGCGGGGCCTCCCGGGAGCTGCCCTGCTCCTGGAGGCCCTGCTGCAAGGGGCGCCAGCGGGGCGCGCCGCGAGGCCGGCGCGGCGCTCGCGGCCTTCGTTTCCGATGGCTGTCTGGGCTGTCCGAGGAGGGGCGCTGACAGCCGGTCCGTGGGGTCTGAGGCTGGAGACCGCTGGAGCCCCGGGAGTGCGGAGGAGAGGTGGGCGCTGCCCGGAGGGCGGCAGCCGGCACGCGCGCAGGAGCGTCTCCGCGGCAGCGGGGTGGCCGGCGGCCGTCAGAGGTCCAGGGGGCTCACGATGGTGAAGCCCGAGTCTTTGCTGTGGCCGCTGCTGTCGTCGTCGGGGCTGGAGCTGGGGTTGCTGGACGAGGCGGAGGCCGGGCCGGTCAGCGGGTCGGAGAACACGAGCAGTGGCCGGGCGGCGCCCCGGAGCGGCCGCAGCGGCTGGGCCTGGCCCGCAGGGCTCGGCCCGGCGCCGCGCTCCTCGCCGTCCTTGGAGACCAGGACGAAGTCGTCTGCGCCCGGCCGCTCCGGGCGACCCGGGGCTGCTGGCGGGGCCTGCAAAGGGGTCAGGGCCGGAGGGGGCGCGGTGAGGGGGCGCTGGGCGGGCCCTGGGTCCTCCCGCGGGCACGGGGCTCCTGCGAGGGGTCTGGGTCTAACCCCTTCCCCCGCCCCCGGGGCCCGGCCTGGGCCTCGCCCGATCCTGGGCGCCGGGCAGACGTCTGGGCACAGGCTGACCCGCCTGCAGTCCCGTCACTGGCGGCCGCTCATCCCGCGAGCCCCCCGACAAACACATGGACCGGGAGGGCCTCTGCCAAAGAGCACGGAGCTGCGAGAAGGGCCTCAGAGGGCGCTCTGCTGGAAGAGCGCTCAAAGCTGAAGGAGCCCCGCTTGAAAATGCCTTTCTGCTTCTTTAAAATCACACAAAAAAATACAGCTTGTAAGCATCCGGATGCTACTTTTTGAGAAGGTAACTTGGATGAGATTTTGCTAAAATATTCACTCCCTGGGCCTTCACAGAAAACGTTCCCTGACCCACGTGGCTTACAGGGTGATGGACTCTGAGAAGTCCCTCCCCTTGAAGGCCAAAAACCTTCCGGCCAAGTTAAGTACACTCGAGATGGGGAAGAAGGGTCGGCACTCCCCCTGCTGAAGGGGAAGGGAGGCCAGGGCTGCAGCCAAGCCGGAAACAGGCAGAGAGCCAGCTTTCCGGGCTTCCTAATGGGCGGCAGAAGCCCAGGCTGAAGCTGCTGCCCAAGGGTGGGAGCCGCCAGTCCACAGCGGATGGCACTGCCCCGAGTCCACACCCCGCACAGCTGTGTGCGGTACCCCCCATGTGCGGTTCCGGGGCTCTCGCCCCTCCCGCGGTGAGCGCCCCCAGGGCGGCCTGCCCCGCCCTGGGAGCCCGTGGTACCTGCTGGGCAGCGCCGCCGGAGCAGTAGTGGTCGTCTGCGATGCTGATCTGCTCGTTGTCCTCGGCCTCCAGCTGGCTCTGGTTGAAACGCAGGGAACCCTTCAGGATGTCTTTGATCTGATTTCAAAGAAGACGATCCATGAGAAAGACCAAAGGGTCTGCCTCCAAGCGTCACCTAAACCTTGGGCACATCTGACCCTGACTCCACTGACCAGTCTTGTTTTTCTTTGCTGTGCCTTGAGGCTTGTGGGGTCTCAGTTCCCTGACCAGGGACTGAACCTGTGGCCCCTGCAGTGGAGGCACAGAGTCCTAACTGCTGGGCGACCAGGGAGGTCCCCTGAGCGGTCTTCTCTGATGTGCATATGAATATACAACCGGAAGAAAGAAAGAACAAAGAAACACTGAACTCTGCCTTATGGATGACACTGAGCCATCCCAGCCTGCACGGCCAGGCCCGCACGGGGACAGGCGTGGGGCAATCTCCGGGGTCCTCCTGGAGCGGGAGACACCCCGCATCCACCTCGGCCCAGGGAGCGCCCTCGGCTCCAGGGGGGCCCACCTGGCTGAGGGCCAGTCAGGTGGGCTGACGGTGAGAGCCTGCACCCCTTCACGGACATTGCTGCTCCATCTGTCCGCCAAGTACGACCCTCAAGGGGCCCAGGCTGCTTAGAGGAGGAGATTCTTTGGGCCTTGTGCTCCCAGGACATCCACGCGTCTACAGGGGCATGACTGGACTTGAGCGGAACACACCCTCCGCAGCAGCGTCGGAGAGGAAGGGGTGAGAGGTTGGGGGCAAGGGGACTGAGGACCAGCCTGGCTGCGGGCTGCTCAGATGTGACTGCTGAGAGGAGCCGGGCCACGCAGGAGGGGTCCGTGTGGAAGGCAATACGGGCAGGGTGTCCGGGCCCGGGGTGCCCTCCCCCCATGACAGGCACGAAAGGCTGGCCTGGATGACACCAGGTCAGGTGAACGGACATACCTGCTTTAGTCCAGCCAGGGAAACCAGAATCTGATCCTCCTTTTCCAAATTTTCCTGTAATATCACATCTTGAATATTTACTGAAAAATAAAAGAATGACATTTTATAACTAATGCCCTGAGTGTAATTTATCTGCTGCCGCACCATCACTTTAGACCAGTCAGGGAATTCCTCTGCCACACTGCACAGCAACTCTTTCTAGCAAGGATGCTCTGCCCAACCAGACACGGGGCAGGGGCCGGGTACAGGAGAGGGGGCACAGAGCCTGGGACACAGAGCCTCCCACCAATGTCCCATGAACGTGTTCTCACAGTGACAGGAGTATCTTCCGCTGAGAGCCCGGAGCTGCCCTTGCTGACCTGAGACAGGGTGGACAGCACAGAGCATTCACCCGACGTCTCCGCAAGGCTCCCTACACTTACCAGGGTTCAGTGCTGTTAATTCACCCCTCTGGCTAAAGACCAGGTCCTCCTGGTGACAGAAGTTAAAGAAACTATCTAAAACAGTGGAAACAGTGGCAGATTTTATTTTCTGGGCTCCAAAATCACTGCAGACACTGACTGCAGCCATGCAATTAAAAGACACTTTTGCCCCTTGGAAGAAAAGTTATGATAAACTTAGTGTATTATAAAGCAGAGACATCACTTTGCTGACCAAGGGTCCATATATGGTTCTTCCAGTAGTATGGATGTGACAGTTGGGCCATAAAGAAGGCTGAATGCGGAAGAATTGATGCTTTTGAACTGTGGTGTTGAAGACTCTTGAGAGCCCCTGGGAATGCAAGGAGATCCAACCAGTCCATCCTAAAGGAAATTAAGCCTGAACATTCATTGGAAGGAATGATGCTGAAGCTGAAGCTCCAATACTTTGGCCCCCTGATGAGAAGAGCCAACTCACTGGAGAAGACTCTGACGCTGGGAAAGACTGAAGGCAGGGGGAGAAGGGGACGGCAGAGGATGAGATGGCTGGATGGCATCACCGACGTGATGGGCATGGGTTTGAGTAAACTCTGGGAGTTGGTGATGGACAGGGAGGCCTGGCGTGTTGCAGTCCATGGGGCCACAAAGAGCTGGACACGACTGAGCAACTGAACAACAACAACCTTTAAAAAATATAAATGTGAAGTACGTTGTCAGTTTGACATAGTGGTGAAAAGAAAAGGGCAAACCCACGGCACTGTGGTTGTTGCCAGATAGCGATGCCTGTGGAGTCAGCAAGACTTAACCCCTCACCGGAGCTGTCTCTCTGTGTCTGTGTGAGGCCTGGCCTTCATGCAGACTTGACCTGAAGACCCACTGAGCCAGCTCTGAGCACTGGTGTCACGCTGAGCTGCTCACCAAGAGCTTCAGCGAGCAAAGGTCGTGGCCTTCCACACGGCGTGCCTGAGCCCCCGGCGCTGCTGGGCCTGTGCTTCTGGGGAGGGGGTTCTTAAAGAGGGGGTGCACGAGTGAAAGTGCCCCGCACCCCGCAGGGCTCCTCTGGAGACTCTTGGTTGGGCTGTTGCTGCTAATTCGCTTCAGGCGTGTCTGACTCTGTGCGACCCCACTGACGGCAGCCCACCAGGCTCCCCCGTCCCTGGGATTCTCTAGGCAAGAACATTGGAGTGAGTTGCCATGTCCTTCTCCATCTTGGTTGGGGGCAGCAATTAAAACACGTTTTTACAATGACACCGTCCGAGCACCAAGCCGAGAACCCGTGCAGGAAGAGGCTCACCCTCCACTAAAGCTGCTCCTTCCCTTCCTGGGGCCGTACCAGGAGCCCAGTGACTTGGCCTGTGAGCCTAGCTCTCGGCCCTGCACTCGGTCACGCTGTCCGAGGCTCGGCTCCGGGCCTGGCCCCTCAGCCTCTGGTGCCCAGGAGAGCAGGGGCAGCCCTCAGCCTGCCTGGGCCTGGGGGCTCCATCCTCAGCTCTCCTGCATCCTCCTGGGAGCGGCCTTCTGCTCACCCAGACTGTGTGCCCAGGCCACCCTCGGGGCCCCTGGCGTCAGCTCCTCTATGGCGCTGATGAAAGCGCTGTCACACCAGACGCTGGCTTATCGGTCGGCTGTCACCCCTGGCGGGGTCAGGCTCAGGGGTACACCCAGCCCTCAGCAGGATAGCTGGCAAACTTCAGGGGCACAGTGAGTAGTGACTGATTCAACAAACATGGAAAAACACCCTCGGAACCTGCATTTTGAAATACTGCAGTCCTTGTTGCTGCTGTGCAGTTGCTCAGGCGTGTCCGACGCTGTGCGACCCCACGGACTGCAGCACGGCAGGCTTCCCTGTCCATCACCAACTCCCGGAGATACTCAGACTCATGTCCATTGAGTGGGTGATGCCATCCAACCATCTCATCATCTGTCGTCCCCTTCTCCTCCTGCCCTCAATCTTCCCAAGCATCAGGGTCTTTTCCAATGAGTCAGCTCTTCACATCAGGTGGCCAAAGTACTAGAGTTTCAGCTTCAGCATCAGTCCTTCCAATGAACACTCAGGACTGATCTTTGGGATGGACTGGTTGGATTTCCTTGCAGTTCAAGGGACTCTCAAGAGTCTTCTCCAACTCCACAGTTCAAAAGCATCAATTCTTCAGCTCTCAGCTTTCTTTATGGTCCAACTCTCACATCCATACATGACTACTTGAAAAGCCACAGCTTTGACTAGATGGACCGTTGCTGACCTAGTAATGTCTCTACTTTTTAATATGTGATCTAGGTTTTTCATAGTTTTTCTTCCAAAAAGTATTTCCAGCAAGGAGTGAGATGAAGACTAAGTCCCATCAACATAAGTCCAGCCTGACAGTTTATTAGAATCTTCACCAAGAAAATCTATAGACCATGCTGACAAGTCCTCTTACAGACAACAGCAGAAAAACAGCAGCCTGAATTTATTCAGAAGGTGACTGCAGTTTCTGGCTATTAGGCCCACTTCAAAACAAGAAAGCAAGATGAATGGAAATGGGATAATAGATATAATTAGAGACTGAATGTTTTTGGTCTCCTTAAAAGCCTGTAACAATTTGTTCTCTCTCAATAAACACACACACACAACACACAAAATCCACTCAACAAGACATTAACCACAACCAAATGCAGACATTGCCGAGGCAGTTCTGTAGGTCTCGGGGAGGACTGAAAAGGCTGCCTTTGTGTTGATGACTCTGCCTGGGCTTTTAGGGCTGAGGTGGGAGGTGGAGGGCTGCCTGGGAGCTTTGGAAAGGCAGAGGTTTGGCCTGCTGAGCCGCGAGGGCGCAGGGCTCTGCTCCCAGGGGCGGTAGGAAGCCCGGCCGGTAGGTGTGGGGGCTCCAGGGCCTCGGCAGGAAGCCCAGGGGTCTCGTGCCTGAGGATCTAGCAGAGGGAGGCCAGTGGAGCCCACGTGTAGCTCCGGGGGCCAGGAAGAGAGGTGACTGTGGACAGCAAGCGCCCTGTGCATCCTGCTTGCCCCGTGACCTCCTGCTACCTCCTGCTGCCTCCTGGACGGTCTGCTGGGAGCACCGCCTGAAGCCAAAGGCTCGGCCACAGCGCCTGTTCCTGCCTTCAACGTGCTGGGATCCATGGCTGAAACACTAAGGACCGAAGGCCTTCAGGGCCGAGGCTCCAAGCCGACAGGACAGAGGCTCTGGCGGGGACAGAGCCGTCCGCAGAGGCCAGCAGGGACCGGAGGGCACTCAGAGGCCCTTCCTCCAACAACAGAGACAAGGGAGACCCCGGAGTCCTAAGCCACCCGGGCGAGGCGAGGAGACAGGGCGGAGAAACTAGCTGTGGGCCTCGGTCCAGACGAGACGGGCGACCAGTGAAGAAGCAAGTCTGCCTTTAACCGGCAGAGTTAGGCCTCGGGCTGCCACTGCTGGGAATGGAACTTCAGAGCAAGAGTTTCGCACATCTGAGTGAGTGTGTAGACTGACTCTCTCACTCAGAGCTGAGGTCTCACCACCTCCTGCTGGCCACGCGGGACCAAGACTCCATAGACAAGGAGCCCCGCCCCGCCCCGGGACGCCCCGCCCCGCCCCGCCCCAGGGACGCCCCGCCCCGCCCCCGGGACGCCCCGCCCCGCCCCCGGGACGCCCCGCCTTGCTGGCAGCGCTGGCGGGAAAGCAGAGGCCGGGGGCTGGGCAGCGGTGGGTAAGGAGCCAGAGCAGCCCAAGCCTCTGGTCCATCGGCCTCCGTGGGAAGCCCCCCTGCTCCTCAGGGCCTCCCCTTCCCGTGTTCTCCGCCGCCGACCTCACGGCCGCTGTCTCTGGAGTCTCAGGCCGGCGCGCGCTGGTGGGCACCCCCCAGCCCCTCGCAGACGCCTCCATGCCCCCGGCCCCGGGTGGTCCTGACAGCCGTGGCCGCGCCGTGAGGGAAGCCCCAGGAGGCTCTGGAAGGCGCTCCAGGGGCTGACTCTGTGCCTTTGGGGCCTCCCCTGCCTGCGTGCCCCTGGAAGGCAGCAGGAGCCCCGAGGGTCCCCTCACGAGCCCAAGGACGACGGCCCGGGGCCGCGGCCACAGCACCTGTTTGCACTGCCTGCCTCTGGGCTGCTCTGCTTTAAGAAGAATTCATAAATAGCTTCCCGGTGTGTCTGTTGTCTTGGGGGTTAATGGACCAGAAGCTAACGGACAAGCGTTGTGGCTGAAAACGAGGGGAACGCGCACTCGCGGCGGAGGGCCGCGTCAGAGCCGCGGTGCGGGCGCGCTGCCCTCGGGTCCCTGGAGGTGCTCCCTCCTGCCGTCCTCCCACCGTGAGGACGTCTGTCCAGACCCCACTTCCACAGAAGGTCACCGGCACGGACGCGGGTGGATGAGAACTGGGTGGAACGCCCTCGGCCTCGTACAGCAGCCACACCGCCCGGCCCCGGGCAGATCGCCCAGGCCCTCTCTCGGAAGGGGCCGCGGGCAGGGCGCACCCCGAGGAGAGGAGCCCGAGCGCGGTGTCCTCAGCAGGGCCTCCCGCCCGGCTTCCTGGATTCAGTCAGCGTTCACCTTTTAGAAGCTGACGGAAACGAAGATCTTCTCCCCGAAAGCCGACACAGACATAAAACGTGCATTTCATTTTCAGGCTGCGTGCTCAGTAGCTCAGTCACGTCCAACTCTTTGCCGCCCCAAGGACTGTAGCCCGCCAGGCTCCTCTGTCCAAGGGACGATCTCAGCAAGGCTACTGGAGCAGGTTGCTATTGCCTTCTCCATCAACTTAAGGCTAAACCTCAGCTCTAATAAACTGAGCTGACTAGCTGCACATAAGCAATTCAGGTTTTAGAAATCCAAGTCCAAACAGATTACCTTCAGAGGCTGCTAAATGCCCTGAATGCAAACATTTTTATTTAACTCACAAACTACTGACCACTTAAAGCCTTTGCCTAGCCAGTTCCACCACACAGTGATTCAAGGCAGTGTTCACAACTGTTTCATTAATATACAACTTCTTAGTCACTAATGCACGACTTTAAGTCAAATCTGTGTGTAAAAAAGGAAAAACATAGTATCTTTCCATACCGCATAATATTAAAGGCAGAAATATGAAATGTTTAAAATTTTCAAAGTAATGCACGTTTTTCCTTCTAGTAAGAGGCAGAATAAATGATGATATAAAGGCTCTTTCCTTTTGTTTCTGTGAAGAAGTAAGATTATGTTCTTTATAATCTCCTTATATTTAAGCATTACCCATTACAGATGTTGGGACACTGAAATAAAAGGGGGAAAAAAATTCATAAAACTAACCATTTCTGTGGAAATTCCACACAAATCTCATCAATATAACAGTCTATCAATATAACCCGTTCAAGCACCGGGCCTCCCCTCTGCAAGGACCCACTCGCTGGGCCCTGTCCTGCTTATCCTTCACAACTGTCACTGTTGCTCAGAGACGAGGCCCCACGACTAAAGTCCCCCGAAACCGCCCGGTTCTGCACGGCACCTCCTGGTCTTCTGTTGCAGACAGGCCTGCTCACTGCACCCTGGACTTGGAGCGCCAGCCCCCAATGCCTCAGACCGCTGGTGCTCCGGGGGCACTGCTGGCTTCCCTGGAGCCACGTGTCACCTCTGGTACTGCTAACGAGGTATACAGTCTCTGTGCTCTCTCCCTACTCTGAAGCTTTGCTCTCCTCTTCCATTCACCTTGAGCTTGACTTTAAAGGCACTCCTCCATTTCACTCCACCCCCAACCAACTGCTCCCCAAACCCGTTTTCACATCCAAGGGCAGGTACTGAGGAAATACTGGCTGAATGGCCAACATGAGGCTCTCCAGCCGGCATGAGGGCTGGTTCTCTCTCTTGAGGAATAGACGTGGGTGAGATATTTTCCGGATGAAGAATGAAGGGACGTGAAGGTGATCACAGGCGTCCTGGACTGAGGGGCGGGTGAAGGGAGTGTGGCTAGTGACGGTCTGCAGTCTTTTCTTGATTATCTTATCTCCCCAGATAATCAAATCTGGGGAGAAACGCCTTCCACGAGGAGAGCGCAGGGCAGGAAGAGGCTGAGCGCAGGCCCGGTGCTTGGTGTGCGCAGGCGCCTCAGATGGTGGCGGGGGTGGGGGAGCACTCCTCCCACAGCGTTCCCGGCACCGCACGTGTGCCTGCAGGGCGGGGGTGGGGACCCACTAACAGCGTTAGCAACACACGAACTGCATTTTGCCCCAATGATCTTAAGTTCTCTTGCTCCTTGCTGCTTGGTGTCTGTCACCAAGATCACCCAGAAAATACAGTCAAGGGTCCTACTCGCATCCAGCTCCCAGAATGGCTGAAGACTGTACGCTCAGCACTGGAAGAGCAGCAATACTTAGGAAACCCAAGGGAAGACTACAGCAATACGTGCATTACGAGTCTTCAGGTCAATGAATAGTTCTAAGTGAACGGAGTGTGCTCAGCTCAGAGTTCCAAACCTGCACTGATCTCAACAGACTCTGGATTCTTCTCTTGGGATCTACCTGCCTGCCAGCCAAGAGCCCAGCATGGGGCACGGCTTCTCAGGGTAAAATCTACCCTGCGCACGGTACGGCTGCTGCCTTCAAGTCCTAGGAGAGACGCTGCACATACTTCTCACCTTAGAAGGTCTCTAAGCTCCAGTAGTGGTTAGATGCCTTTGGAAGGACATGTACTTCTAAAAATAAAAGCAGAAACACAGCAAGGACCTCACTAATAGGAAACAGCCTGGGGTTTTCACCACCATCCCCTCTCACTTGTGAGCAACTAGATAGAAGTCTGGCTAAGGTTATCTTAAAATTACATCACTTAGTCAAATAAGACCCCCACAACCGCTTAAGATGGACATATTCTTTGAGACTCTCAGGCCACAAGAGTTTGCCCAGCCGATGACTTGTGGACCGTTAAGTGCTGCTGCTCAGCTGGGAGCTGGACACGGCTGCGGCGGTGATGCTCAGCTTCCTCATCGCAGGCCCCACCTGCCCCCACTCACAAGCTCTTAGGTTCAGCGTGAGCCACAAGGCCCTTGAACCTTGGGGCTTTTGGTGGCAGGGCTGTTTCTGCTGAGGTAGGGGATGCGGTAGACAAGTCTTTTGCCCCCTGGGTCATGAGCTGGACAGGCTGGGGTTAGAGGAAGTGGAAAAGCAGCCTGGTGTGGCAGTGGGGAAACAGGTTAGGCGATCAGACACAGTTTAGAAAGATAAAGCGGCGGGGGGCTCAGGATGGGGGCTCACATGCACACCCGTGGCTGATTCATGTCAGAGTATGGCAAAAACCACCACAGTACTGTGATATAATTAACCACCAATTAAATAAGCTACTTAAAAAAAGATAAAGGATCTGGGAATTATATTTAAAAAAGAGAAAAAGACAGTGAAAGACACTCAGTTTGGAAAAGCAGGTGGGAAGATGGTGAGAGCCATGAAATGGAAAACAAAACGATGAAAGAGGAATCGTCCATACTGAGACCATGTGATCAGGGGGCTGTTCTCGGAGCCCAAGAAAGGCTAAGACAGCATGTAGTTTGCTGAGTTTTTCTTAGTAAGTGTAGGGTTGGTATAGGCTTCCTGGGTGGCTCAGTGGCAAAGAATCCGCGTGCAATGCAGGAGCCACAGGAGACCCAGGTTCGATCCCTGGGTCAGGAAGATGCCTGCAGGAGAGCATGGCAACCCACTCCAGTATTCTTGCCTGGAGGATCCCATGGACAGAGGAGTCTGGCAGGCTGCAGTCCCTAGGGTCGCAGAGGGTCGCCAAGACTGAAGTGACCTAGCATACATAAGGTTGTTGCAAGAAATACGCTTCCAAAGCTTCAGATAATCAAATCTGGGGAGAAACGCCTTCCACGAGGAGAGAGCAGGGCAGGAAGAGGCTGGGCGCAGCGCTGGTGTTCGGTGTGCGCAGGCTGCCTCAGATCGTGGCGGGGGTGGGGGGGCACTCCTCCCACAGGGTTCCCGCACGTGTGCCTGCAGGGCGGGGGAGGGACCCACTAACAGTGTTAGGAACACCTGAACTGCATTTTGCCCCAGTGACCTTAAGTTCTCTCGCTGCCTGCTGCTTGGTGTCTGTCACGGTCAGTGTCACCACGTGCCCTGGGGGCTGCTGGAAGTGCAGACCTTCAGACTTTCAAGTCAGGATCTGCTGACAGACCCTCAGGAGAAGTAGATCTCATCCTGCACTTAAATGCAAAGTTTCATATTCTTAATAATTACAGAGAGCTTTCAGCACCGTGTGGTTGGCAGAGGGAGAGCTGCCTGATGGTCAGTTTCCTTCTCTCTCAGATGTCACTAGTTAATTGCCTGTTGAACACTTTCAAAAACATCTACTGAATACTATTTTGCTAAATATCAGCAAATCAGATTCATAAAGCTCTTGCAGAGGCAAATAAACTAATTTTCAAAAATGACCTCCTCGTACCGCTAATTCTTGCATAATTATTACGACAGGTGCAAAATCGGCGCGGAGGTGTGCGCTAAGACCGCAGACCCGAAGTCTGGCTCCTGACTGGAGCTGGGCCTCCGCAGGAGCACAGGAAGAGCGGCCGAGACCTGGGACAGGCCCTGGGCGCCTGCGCCAGCGAGCTCTGTGTCCCTCGTCCGGCCCAGGCCTCGCATTTCGGTTTCCTCGTCTGTGAAACGAGCAACAGCCATGAGGGCCTGGAGGGTGTTCATCTCGACAACGGTCTGAGATCCACTGGGCTGCATAGCTCTAACTCCCCTTAATTCATTGCATTTCACCCTCCACTGTTTAATACCAACCCGAGGCTGGAGGCCCCTCCCCTGGGGGCAGGCCCAGCTGCTCACAGATCAGAGAAGTGCAGGCAGCTCACCCACGTGCAATCATGTGTGAGCGACGGCAAGCCTAAAAACAGCCCAACTCAGCCACCGAGGTGCACGCTGTCAATTGTCAGGATGACAGGGAGGGGTGTGACTATAGCAACAGACAAATGAACACCTGAAGAAAGTCTTGTCAAGTTGATGGAAAAGTTTAGATTTAATAAAAGACACTTTTTCAATTCCTGTCTCTAAATCTTTGAATTGACAAAGCTCAATTATGTGGAGGCAATAAAATGAGAATTTTGGTAGATTTTTGATAAAACAAATAATGCTTTCAGTTTTGGGTCCTAGAACCATAAGGAAATAAAACTGGTAATGAGTCAGTTTTATTACCTCTGTAATTAAAGGGCCATTTAAACAAATGCCTTTCTGAAATTTTTAACTGAGACGCTTTTCTCTGTATCTGTTTTGTTAAAAAGATAGTCTTGAACTGTACTTGACATTTTAAGATATCACTGCAGGTCTGATGATAACATAGACTGATACGGAATTTCCTTGTGAGGAACTCAGTGAAAATACTTAACGTCAGAAAAGGGCAGGGGTGGGATGAGAATCTGAGGCCACCTCGGACCCCTTGGGAGCGGGCGGCCAGGCTCAGCAGGGCTTTTGCCGAGGGGAGCAAAGGCGCCATGCAGTTCTGGGTGAGCTGTTCTTGCTCAGAGAGCTCACACATCTAACGTGAGGCCCTGCAGATCCAACCCCAGCATCTCTGCACGTGGTCTGACTGAGGGACATTCAACAGGGCTGCTCCCAGCTCTCACTGTCCAGCCGTGGGACCCCAACCAGTCACTGCTCAGCTCCTCTGGTCGTGGGATCGGCCACATAGAAGGGACAGCTAGGAGTTGAGGGGAAGGGGACTTCCCTGCTGGTCCAACGGCTCAGGCTTTACCTTCCAGGGCAGGGGGTGTAAGTCTGATCCTTGGTCAGGCCTTGGGGCCAAAAAACCAAAACATAAAATGGAAGCAACAGTGTAACAAATTCAACAAAGACTTTAGATTAAAAAAAAAAAATAGCCAAGAGGAAGGAGAGGATTTGTGTTGCACACTCAACCAGTGCTGGCTTGATTTATTTTTTAGGCGTGGCTTCATCGGGTCCTAGTTGCGACACGCAGGATCATCCATGCTGACACGCGGGTTCCATAGTGTGCAGGCTTAGCTGCCCCGTGGCATGTGGGATCTTAGTCCCTGACCTAAGATTGAACCTGCATCCCCTGCACTGAAGGCAGATTCTTAACCACTGGCTACCAGGGAAGGCCTTGTGCGAGGCTTTAAAAATGTCTTAGTCTTGGCAATGAACTGGTGAGATAGATCTTGGCAAACCCATTTTATGTACAGTCACAAGCAGGCTGATCTCAGAAGTGACGGAGTCTGGTTTCGACCCCGTGTCTGTATGATGCTTGTGAGCCTGTCTCTTCTGCTTAGGTATCACTGCAGCTGCTTTTTTTTTTGCTCTGCCCATAGCATGCAGGATCTCAGTTCCCTGCCCAGGGACTGAACCCACGCCCCCGGCAGTGGAAGTGCTGAGTCGTCACCAGCGGACCTTCAGGGGAATCCCGGCAGCTGTCTCAGAGGGGACTTGTGCCTGCAGCACGCAGATCACCCCCACGGTGCCAGTTACATGCACTTGAGGCACCCACAGGTTTTCCAAGCAGAGACGAAGGCTAGCCCCTTGGAAAGTCCCTCTGTGCTCTTCCTCACTCAGGCCACCACAGTCAATGGTTATTTCTACATCAAATATGTTCTACTGTGCCACCTGCTATTTTCACTTCATAATACATTATGAACATCTCTTTATGCTTATGTATTTTAACTTTTATAAAGACTGCATTACTATACTATAATCAATCACTTACTAGTGGATTTTTCAGTTTCAACTGCTGTACTACTTTACTAACCAGGAAAAATAGAAAAGTTTATATGGAGGAAAATATGAGAGTATTAAAGTCATTTTTAAAGGATATAATAAGTAAAAAACTAAATTGAGAGCTTCACACCTCAACCTTTATGCTTTCCGCAAATTTCTGCTTAAAATCCAAACTGCCTACAATCCAGGAACACCCTGTGGTAAAGCGTTACATACGCGGATGAAATGGAATGAATCCATAGGCCCCAGGGCAGTCAGGGCCCCAGAACATGCAGTCAGGCTACTTTTACAGCAAAGAGAAGTCAACAGCCGTGTGAAGGGATTCTGGCTGAACGTGTGAAGGGATTCTGGCTGAAAGTGAAACATATACACAAAACAAATCTGCTTTTGTGGTTAGCTGAAAATTCACAGCTGATAAGGGCTTTTCTTTAATTAAAAAGTGCTTCTCTATCCCATGCAACGAGAAAAATGTTCTTTTAGTGCTGACTAAAAGAGTAAAAGCTGTTTGGAAATCCTGAGGCTTAAATAAAGCTGCTTTAAAAGCTGCTATGTGGACCAAACAACCTGGAAACATCCCACTACTGGATTTTTCTAGAGCTCCTACAGTAAATATTTACAGTCACTTCTTTGTTCTTCTACTTTGGTCAAAACCCAAAATTGAGTAACACAAAGGTCACCACATAGCCAGAGAAGCAAAAATTACAGTGTGTGCACACACACATATACTCATGGTTACTTTAAAATTAAACTTGTATTTAAATAATAAAATTAACTATGCAATATCAGTTCAGTTCAGTCACTCAGTCATGTCCGACTCTTTTTTTTTTAATATATGTAGCTGTTCATGTATGGATGTGAGAGTTGGACTGTGAAGAAGGCTGAGCGCTGAAGAATTGATGTTTGAACTGTGGTGTTGGAGAAGACTCTTGAGAGTCCCTTGGACTGCAAGGAGATCCAACCAGTCCATTCTGAAGGAGATCAACCCTGGGATTTCTGTGGAGGGAATGATGCTAAAGCTGAAGCTCCAGTACTTTGGCCACCTCATGCGAAGAGTTGACTCACTGGAAAAGACTCTGATGCTGGGAGGGATTGGGGGCAGGAGGAGAAGGGGACGACAGAGGACGAGATGGCTGGATGGCATCACGGACTCGATGGACGTGAGTCTGAGTGAACTCCGGGAGTTGGTGATGGACAGGGAGGCCTGGCGTGCTGCGATTCATGGGGTTGCAAAGAGTCGGACACGACTGAGTGACTGAACTGAACTCAACAGCTACATATATTAAAAAGAAAAAGTCATGAAAAATGCCAGCTCCTGCTCTGTACATAAAGAATTATGGAATATACATCAGTTATTTATAAACTACCTCTTCATTACTTCTCTCTGATGCACCTTGAACTGCGATGCTGTAAGATTTGTGTAAAATTAATTCTATCTGAATTTAAAAAGTTGTCTGTGAAGAAGTGTACGAACAGTTTTGGAGTGGTGGCGACTAGATGTGAAGGGACCCGCCTTTAGGGTTTCTCCCGCTATCTCCTCCTCCGGCACCCTCTCCCTGGAGGATGGAGGGAAGCCGAGGGCAGAGCAGGGCCGGGACACTCCCAGGGAGACGCGGGGAGGCAGTCGGCCATGCGGGCCACGTGCGTTTCCAAGCTTGTAAGAGATCACTCATTACTGGCTCGAGGCCAGTACGTTTGGGCTGTGTCCGAAAGAAGCCATTTTGGCCGCATGTAATGGACTCATTGCCTGGCAGGCTGGGCAATGGACGGAGTGTGATGTACAGTCTGTCTCCAGTGAAGGCCCCGAGACGGGCCCCGCTGGGGACCCCGCTAGAGAGAAGGGCACTTGGTGGTTCTCTGGTGCGCCCTCACAGGGGGAGTGTGTTCCGACTCCTCTCGAGGCCCCACACTCACAGAACAGCACACTGGCAGTCCATGAGAGCATGTGTCTGGTCTCCCTAACCTCCTCCCAAACTACGATGCTAGACCCTGGAGGACGGAGGGAAAGGATGCCCAAGAGGGGGCTGAGAACGGTCACAGTGTGGAGTCTAAACGTTTTGTAAGCAGCAGGGAGTTCCTGAAGCAAATCGGAGGTAGAGACCTTTTCTAACAGTAGAGACTTTTTCTAACACAAAACACAGAACTTTCACGAATGTAGCAAATAAGGCCCAGGACTCCATGGCGTGACACAGGCCGCTCACGTGTAACCTGAAGGGCACACGAGGACACTTCTTAGAATATCGGCACAGTCAGAAGGAAGAAGAGGTCCCGACATGTATTTCAGACAGGTGATTAAAAATATATATATTAAAAAAATAAAGAAAGCACTGCCAAAACAACCACATGAGTGATTACAGGCAGATCAGCACAACAGCAGAGCTGACTGCTTGACCTCGAAAGCTCCGTGACTGTCTGTTTGAGGTTAGGGAGATACTTAGAAAGGGCAGTGTAGCCATTAAGAGCTGAAATCTGGAGTTAGACTGCTTGATTCTGAATTTCTGCTCCACTGACCAGTGTTATAATTTGGGAAATGTGATTAATCTCTGCGCTCTGGCTTCCTTGTCTGCGAGGGTGACATGAGGTAACTCACGGGAAGCTCTAGGCATCCGTGGCTGGTGCTGCTGCCATTCCCAGGGCCGGAGCCCGCACTCACCAAGATGCGCGTCCATCGCCTTCGCACAGTATTTGCACATGGCCTCCAGGTCATTCAACTGTCCCTGAAGGAAGGAAATTTGGGCTTCTAATTCTTCTTCCTAAAATGAAGGGGGCAAAGATCCGAAAATGAAAACAAAAATCAAAGAAAATCCCCAAAGTCCTCCAAAAGGTCTGGACTGTTTTAAAGAGCCGCCATCCATGTCATTTTAGTCCTAGACAAAAAAAAGGAAGCAACAAATGAACAAGAGCAAACCCACCACCTCCACCGCCAGTGAGACAGAGGAGGCAAATGAACATCAAACCCAGCGCCGCCACAGCTAGTGAGACAGAGGAGGCAAATGAACATCAAACCCAGCGCCGCCACAGCTAGTGAGACAGAGGAGGCAAATGAACATCAAACCCAGTGCCGCCACCGCCAATGAGACAGAGGAGGAGTAAAATGAGATTCACAGCAGCTCTGGACTTTTAACTGAATGCTTGCTCCGTGCCATGTGTAAATGCTTACCCATACACACTTATATTAAAAAAGTACATAAAATACCTTCAATAACTTTTGAGCCACACAAATTGAGAGTCAGTGGGACTTTGGTGGACCCAACTCCCTAGACGGTTGGTACAAAACCATTACATTTTCTCATACACGTTTGAGAAACCAGAAATTTCCGTTTAAAACAAATCTCTTCATTTTCTAGACCACGATAATCTCTTAAAACACGAGATTTCCCAAAGCACTTGGGAAAGTTTTGCCCCCACAGCCGCTCTTACATCCCCTCTCTTGGTAGAGTACTAGAGGATTTTATTTATTTGATTGTTTCTAGGGAAAAATACTCTGGGTGGGATAATTATCTAAATGGCGGAAAGACAATCTAACTGTAACAAACAGATAAAGCCTGGAGCTTTTGCTTTTTTTAAGAAAAAAAGTAATGCATGTGAAAAATTTCCCAAGGAAATTTAGAAGATTAAGGGAGTTTTTCTCAGAGAAGAGAATAATTCTCATAATGTAAGACATTTAAACCAAGTTAGTTGGAATACAAAGAAAGGACGTTGCCAGAGCTGGACAAGGCTGGCAGATTGGTTTTCCAGGGTCAGGCACTTATCTCTCCAAATGAGAATCCTCTGTTGTCGAAACAAAGTGGAGAGAAACCTCCCGAGACATGCTTCTTCTTAAGAAACTGAATACAATCTGACACACAGATGGAAATTAATGGCTGAAAGGATGACTTGTAGGTGTACCACGTGTTAGCTACACACATACACAGCACCTAAAAACACTGTTTTTACTGGCTGCCTGGAAGGTGAACCTTTAGGAACATGCATTCAAATGCCTGATGCAGAAAACAGACACAGCAGTCGCTCTAAAAACAAATTATTGTGAATGCCCACTGTAGGATGGCCCAAGCTTGAACCCTGTACTTCACCATCCTGTAAAGTACATCCCAATGTACCCTGTACATCCCACCAAGCACAACGGCCTCTCTTCTGATACTCAAGTAAAGACAAAGCAACCAGGAGCTCAGCCAGGGAATGAGGACTGTGGCCTCGGGTAGCTGTTGCAGGGCGCTTTTCTTTTCCTTTTTCTCCTTTGGGTCTGCACAAACTTGAGCTTCCCTGTTTGCTCAGGACCCTACAGGAAACCAAGAAAGAACACTACATCTGTTGGTTAACCTTGGTCGTGATTGTCTCCAAAGATGGCCACCATCCATTCCTTCCTTGAGGTACACGCTGTTCTGCTCATCAAGAGGTGGGGTCTACTTCCCTTCCCCACAAATCCCGGCTGTCCCGTCACTTGCCTTGATCCAGAGAATGCAGCAGAAGGCACACTGTATCAGAAGCCTGCCAACTTCTGCTTCCTTCTGCTTTCACTAGATGAAGGCAGCTACCATAGTAGTTGTGAAGAAGTTCAGGCTATGACAATGAACAAGAGGAGACACAATATGGAGAGAAAGTGGCCACAGGAGACACAAGGAGGTTCTAGACATGTGAGTGATATCTTCCTGGACCTTTCAGCCCAGCCCATCTGAAGCTAGCCAAGTGAGTAACCCAGCAGGCGGCGCAGAAGAGCAGCCCAACCCAGCCCTGTCTGCATGCCTGGCCTGAAAACCCGTGAGCAGTAGCAACGCTGCTTTGAGGAGTGGGGTTTGCGGTGGTTTGCTGCGCAGCAATGGATAACTGACACGGCAGTGGGATGAAGGGGCGCTAGAGGGGCACAGCCATAAGGAAGCCTGAGTTCTGTTTCCAGCCCTGCCATTCACAGGTCACACAACCTTAAATAATCCTCCACCCTGCTGCTGCTGCTAAGTCGCTTTAGTCGTGTCCCACTCTGTGCGACCCCACACATGGCAGCCCACCAGGCTCCCCCGTCCCTGGGATTGTCCAGGCAAGAACACTGGAGTGGGTTGCCATTTCCTTCTCCAATGCATGAAAGTGAAGAGTCAAAGTGAAGTCGCTCAGTCGTGTCTGACTCTTCGCGACCCCATGGACTGCAGTTCACCAGGCTCCTCCATCCATGGGATTTTCCAGGCAAGAGTACTGGAGTGGTGTGCCATCGTCTTCTCCGAATCCTCTACCCAGTAAGGGCCTGACGTCAGCACTCTGGAGAAGGTAGAAGTTAGATACTTTGCTCCCAAGAGGTTTACAAGCTTGGAGTTGGAATAGGAAAGGTTTTATAATTACCAGACTATGAGGTAGAATACATGAAAATCTTAGAGAAATAAGAATAGATGCTCTGAGAATCCTGGTCCTGGCCTCCTGTCCCTACTATTGAACAAGTTGCCTCTGCAATGTGTTACAGATATGAACCCACCCAGAAGAGTCTAGAACTGTACTGAGGCCAGCAGGTGGCAGTCTCTTGAGAGGGCATCTGGCTGGAGTTTATCCCTGCCCTTGGCTTCCAACTGGGCTGCTGACAGCCCAGAATGGACAAAGGACACCAGGCATGTGCCGCCAGCTGGTTAAAATCTCTTCTCCGTTTACTCTATGCATGAGTCTAGTTTGGATTAAGTGATTACTTTTTGTGAGATGCAAAAGCCCTTGGGAGCCTTAAACCCCAGCAGTCATTCCTACCTAAACGGATTAAGTGTATTCAGTGTGGTTTTTTAATAAAATCTGGGAGGGAAGAAGAGCTGGAGAGGAGACGGAGGACACAGTCCCACCTGTGGGTAGTGAGGTGCTGACAGCGGGAGGGGGCACAGAGCTCAGGGAGGTCCGCTCGTCCAAACGCGTGATTGTGAGCAAAGTCGGCTGAGACTGAGGCTGGCGCCCGCTGCACTGTGCCATGCACGACCTGCACGAGTGCTGGCTGAGCGCGCAGGGCAGCCGGGGCGCGCGCTGGCTGAGCGCGCAGGGCAGCCCGGGGCGCGCGCTGCGTGAGCGCGCGGGACATAACACAGGCCTCCAGGCAAGCACTTTGGCTTAGACACTGGCAGCAAGTGAAGAGTGTCTTGCTTGCCTAAGTCCTGAGTAAACCTCAGTACAAACGGAATCCACGTGGCAGAAAACAGCAGTTTTCATTCCTATAAGACTTTCTTTCTCAATGGAAAGCTGACACAAAAGCCCATCTGTGAGACAAAGAGGAGTTGAAACAGGTGGAGGGGCCCAAGAAACTCTTCCATTTGGAATGTTAAATCCAGTACACGATCTTGCTGGAGTTTGCTTAATGAAAATACACCCAAGCCCTTGAACGATCACTCAGACTTTATAAATAGAAATGGAATCACTTGGCGCAAGGCTGGTTTGTCATTTATTCTTCACTCTTTTATATAATTACAGATAAAAGAAAGAGCCAAGAATCAAGACTCTAAAATTGTGGAAAGAGACTTTCCATTTCTATCTTAGCTTCTGAGGCTCCACACACCTCAGGCACAGACAGCTTTAGTCATTTGCTTTCATTAATGGTCCTCTGTAATCAAAAACAAATGCTTGGCTAATTGCCTTGAAATTTTATAAAACCAACCAGTTAGTGTCATTTTTATGTATAAATAAGATATGAAGAAAAGTTCTCGTTATATTTGCTTTTGCATACATGTTCTGCCTTCCGTTATGGGAGGCAGGATGGTGGAAGTGGGTGCTGTGCAGTAGCCACACCGGGGTTCGAGTCCTCTTTCTGCCAGTTTGAGGACACTGGCTGTGTCATCTCCAACAGTTTCTTCATGTCACCTTTCCCCCCAAGGTATTGATGAGACCCGAACGGCAACACATGGAGAGTGTCTGGCACAGAACAGGTACTCCACAAAGGACATTATTCTTTAATGTTTAAAATCAGGTCAAAACAATAGAACTGATTTTTTTTTTCTATTACAACATCATGATTTATTAAAGCACAGCATTCTGTGCAAGAAAGGGCCTGAACCGTTGTCTACTCTCAGCCAAATTTCTCTGTAAGTTAGTCTCTCTTAATAAAAAACATGTTATACTGCAAATTAGTAATTTAACTGATGAGGAAGTAGAACCGATTTTTAACACGGAGGTCGGTGACTCACTCTTGGAAGACACTGGTCTCCGGTGTAAGCATCTATATGTGGCTCCACGCAGAAGGATGAGGTAGGACTTGGGAGCCCACCACTGGCTCAAGTTCCGCAGAGCCACTGCTGTGTGGGGCGAGAAACTGGTGGAGGATGAGGTGGGCCGCCGGCAGACCGTGCGAGCAGCGCAGCACCAGAGGGGCCTGGCGGCCTCTGGGGAAGGAGTGAGAGCACGGGTCCGCCCGCAGAGGAGCACACCGCCGGCTTCGGGCCCTTTCACAGGGGCTGTGGCAGGCCCAGCCCTGGGCGCTGCCTGCAGGAACTCACTCACCCCTCACAGCAAGCCCACGCGGTGGGTTCTCTCACTATGTCCCACATGCCACGGGCGCCTCTGCAAGCCACCTCCTCGGAAGCAATGCCAACGTGGAGGCGGCGCTGTGAGAGCCCAGGCCGCCTGCCCACGGCTCCCAGTTCTCCCCGGACATGTTCCTCCTTATACTCGATTACCAGGCCCTTCCAAGGAGTGCCTTCGTATCTCAGTTTCCTTTAGGAGAAGCTCACCATTTACAGTGTTCAGACCCATCCCTAAATGGCTTACTAAGTCATTTTCCTTCATTCAGGTATGATCGTTTGTGTTCCGTTTCATTTCTCGAATGATTTTTGTTTAGACTGTATCTGGAGAAATGTGTTTTGAATTTGCTTTGTAAAAAGTGGTATTTCTACCACCATTCTCCCCCGAATAGTTGATATATCATTACACTTTCACTCATATTATATGCATCAAATTGTTTAAATTGTTTTCTAACATGTGGATTTTATAGATCACTTTGGTTAAGTGCTTCAATGTCTTTATGTTCTTTCTTGGTTAATAACAGGATGAGCTTTTGTACTTTATTACTTATTTATTAATTCATTTCTTCAACAAATATATGCATTGATACTGCATTAGGGCTTGTGGGAAATACAGTAACGACCTCTGCAAACTTAGGAAGAGGTAAGACTACACGTCAAGCATGAGAGGAGCAAGGCATTAAGCTTCACAGCAGATATGAGAGGAGAGCCTTCACCATCACGGGCAGGACAGCCGGCTTTCAAGGAGTAGAGGTGGAAATGAAAGATTTTCGGCAAGCAGCAGCATTTCTGATGAGTCTTCAAGAGGGACTGGGCTTGGAGAAAATGAGGAATAAAGATGTTTTAGGAGGCAGGGACCCAGTGAACAAAGCAGTACAATTGGAAAAGCTGGGAACCAGGGCAAAGAGCCCGCAGCTGGGCGGGGAGTGGAGAGTAGGATCTGGGCTGGGCTGGAGTCTTCCCGCCCCCTCATCTCCTTCCGAGACGGTGCTCTGGGGGCTGGGCCCGACCCCGCCCTGCCGGGGACCCCAGCAGCAGCGGGGCCTGCCCACTGCAGCCCTCAGCGCTCCTGGTTTGGAGAAAGGGGGACAGGAAGGGCCCGAGGGCGGGGTCCGCAGAGCCCACGGGAATGAGACCAACCCCACCGGCAGGGGTGGGCTACACATGGCGGCCAGCAGACGGGAGAGAGCCCACTGCCCACGGGCGGTCAGCAAGGGGCGGGCGGGAAGGGAACGGAGAGTCTGAGGAAGCAGAGTGCAGAGGCCTCGGTGTCCTGCGGAAGCCGTGGTCACACCAGGGCCACACACACAGAGACACACACAGGCATACATAGACACACACAAAAAGACACAGATACACACACACACATACAGACACAGGCACACACACAAACACACACACAGATACACACAGACACAGACAGACAGACACAGGCACACACAGACACACACAGAGATACAGACACACACAGAGACACACAGACAGACACAGGCACACACAGACACACAGAGATACAGACACACAGAGACACACATACAGACACACACAGAGACACACAAAGACACAGACACACACAGACACAAACAGGCACACACAGACACACAGAGACATACACAGACACAGACACACACACAGAGACACAACACACAGATACACAGAGACACACACAGACATACACAGACACCACAGAGACACACAAAGACACAGACACAAACAGACACACACAGACACAAACAGGCACACACAGACACACAGAGACATACACA
>NW_024070186.1:3347222-3368667 GCF_014754425.2 Oryx dammah | reverse complement strand
TTACACCAGGGCAACACACACAGACACACACCAGAGACACACAGACATAGACATAGACACAGACACAGACACAGACACAGACACAGACACACACACAGCTGTGGTTACACCAGGGCGACATACACACAGTGCGATGGTGTGTTGGCCAGCGCGCCCTACGTCTGCAGAGGAGGGCCCACGGGAGAACCGCCGGGAGCACTGCGGCTGCTCAGCAGCCCCGCACCGTGTGCATCTCACGAGCACGGATAGTCCCTGGGCCCTGCCCCACAGCCCAGCTTGCTGAGCTTGGTTTCCTGGAGACGATTAGGAATAATAATAACCCCTAACTCAGCGCGTGCTTGGGGACTGAATTATACGAGATATTCCAAGTGAAGTGCTTTGCACACGGTAAACGCTCAATAGATGTTCCTTTCGCTGTCTCTAGATTATTAACATAGTCCTATACAGTTATTCCAAGGAATTATAGACACTTGTGTGAACAGTGCCCAGGGAATCCCTCACCCTGCTGAAGGCAACACGCACGTGCATACTCCCATGCTGGCCCCCCAGTGAGAGGGGACTCGGGCGACTGGTGGCACACTGATGCACACAGCGTCATGCAACCCACTGCACGGTCACATGGGACAGCCTTAACAATAACACAGATACTGACGGGCTTTCTCCAAATGGCGGCAGACAGGTCCTTTTTTTCTGAATTTTGTACAATGAAATCAGATTATGTTTTTGTAATAATCAAATCAAAATATTATTTAAATAATATAATAAAGAAATAAGAAACAAGTAGAAACAAGATATATAAATATTTTTAAATTACCAAAATGTATTTCAAGTCAAACTCTAAGCAACACTACAGTTTAAACAAATCTGTTCTCCAAAGAATACTAAGCGGTGAGAATGAGTTAAATGAATAACCTGTGAAAAGGTTAACGGTTACAGTGTTTCGTCTGATGTCTGAGGTACAACCTCGGAGCGGCAGTTTCAGGGTAGTGGTGTCTCTCTCTGCATGTAAAGTGGGAGCATCATGGCTGTCTGGAAAAAATGGGACTCCTAAAGATGCTTAAAACAATAAAGATGGTTATCAAATTCCCAGTAAACAAAATGGCTCCTGTTTTCAAACAGGATGTAAACAAACATGGTAAATGTGAATGAAAAAGAAATTTCATTTAGAAATTTAGGACTGAAACTCAGAACTTAAGGTATTTAATAAACTGTATCATTTCAGTGCTGGAATTTCCTTTAGAGATAACTCATTTCAACCCTTTGTTTTATCAATAAAGGTTGGTATGGCCAGGTGGCTAGCTAGGAACAGAAGGTACACAAGCAGATACTTTTGTTTCTCTGCCACTGAAGCGGTGCTGTGTCCCAGCACTGAGACGCACAGCACCTGTGGACACCAGGGTGAAAAGGCAGCCCGCAGAGTGGGAGAGGACGCTTGCTGACCATGTGCCTGATAAGGGGTGAATGTAAGAACACAGAGAGAACTCTTAGAACTCAACAGCAAGGGAAAGAAACAAAAACTCAACTTGATTAAAAAATGTAGGAAGCACTTGGACATTTCTCCTAGGAAGATATAGAAATGGCTAACAAGTACATGAAAAGATATTCAACATCACTAAACACTAGGGAAATGCAAGCTGAAACAATGAGATACCATCTCAAAGCTATCAGGATGGCTACTACCCAAAAATCAGATAATAACAACTGTTGCTGCAGATAGAAAAATTGGAACCCTGGTACACTGTTAGTAGGAATATAAGGAAAAGAGTATGCTCAGTTCAGTTCAGTTGCTCAGTCATGCCCAGCTCTTCACGACCCCATGAATCGCAGCACGCCAGGCCTCCCTGTCCATCACCAACTCCCAGAGTTTACCCAAACTCATGTCCATTGAGTCAGTGATGCCATCCAGCCATCTCATCCTCTGTCACCCACTTCTCCTCCTGCCCCCAATCCCTCCCAGCATCAGGGTCTTTTCAAATGAGTCAGCTCTTCGCATCAGGTGGCCAAAGTATTGGAGTTTCAGCTTCAACATCAGTCCTTCCAATGAACATCCAGGACTGATCTCCTTTAGGATGGACTTGTTGGATCTCCTTGCAGTCCAAGGGACTCTCAAGAGTCTTCTCCAACACCACAGTTCAAAAGCATCAATTCTCTCAGCTCTCAACTTTCTTTATAGTCTAACTCTCATACCCATACATGACTATTGGAAAAACCATAGCCTTGACTAGATGGACCTTTGTTGGCAAAGTAATGTCTCTGCTTTTGAATACGCTGTCTAGGTTGGTCATAACTTTCCTTCCAAGGAGTAAGCGTCTTTTAATTTCATAGCTGCAATCACCATCTGCAGTGATTTTGGAGCCCCCAAGAATAAAGTCAGCCATTGTTTCCACTGTTTCTCCATCTATTTGCCATGAAGTGATGGGACCAGATGCCATGATCTTCATTTTCTGAATGTTGAGCTTTATGCCAACTTTTTCACTCTCCTCTTTCACTTTCATCAAGAGGCTCTTTAGTTCTTCTTCACTTTCTGCCATAAGGGTGGTGTCATCTGCATATCTGAGGTTATTGCTATTTCTCACAGCGATCTTGTTTCCAGCTTGTGAGTCATCCAGTCTGGTGTTTTGCATGATATACTCTGCATATAAGTTAAATAAGCAGAGTGGCAATATACAGCCTTGACATACTCCTTTCCCAATTTGGAACCAGTCTGTTGTTCTATGTCCAGTTCTAACAGTTGCTACTTGACCTGCATACAGATTCCTCAGGAGGCAGGTAAGGTGGTCTGGTATTCCCATTTCTTTAAGAATTTTCCAAAGTTTGTTGTGATCCACAAAGTCAGAGGCTTTGGTGTAGTCAATAAAACAGAAATAGATGTTGTTTTCTGGAATTCTCTTGCTTTTTCAATGATCCAACAGATACTGTCAATTTGATCTCTGGTTCCTCTGGCTTTTTAAAATCCAGCTTGAACTTCTGGAAGTTCACGGTTCACGTACTGCTGAAGCCTGGCTTGGAGAATTTTGAGCATTACTTTGCTAGCGTGTGAGATGAGTACAATTGTGCAGTAGTTTGAGCATTCTTTGGCATTGCCTTTCTTTGGGATTGGAATGAAAACTGACCTTTTCCAGTCCTGTGGCCACTGCTGAGTTTTCCAAATTTGCTGGCATACTGAGTGCAGCACTTTCACAGCATCGTCTTTTAGGATCTGAAATAGCTCAACTGGAATTCCATCACCTCCACTAGCTTTGTTCATAGTGATGCTTTCTAAGGCCCACTTGACTTCACATTCCAGGATGTCTGGCTCTAGGTGAGTGATCACATCATCGTGATTATCTCGGTTGTGAAGATTTTTTCTGTACTGTCCTTCTGTGTATTCTTGCCACCTCTTCTTAATTATCTTCTGCTTCTGTTAGGTCTGTACCATTTCTGACCTTTATTGAGCCCATCTTTGCATGAAATGTTCCCTTGGTATCTCTAATTTTCTTGAAGAGATCTCTAGTCTTTCCCGTTTTATTGTTTTCCTCTATTTCTTTGCACTGATCACTGAGAAAGACTTCTTATCTCTCCTTGCTATTTTTTGGAACTCTGCATTCTTTGCTTTCTTCTTTGCCTTTAGCTTATGTTCTTTTCTCACCTATTTATAAGACCTCCTTGGACAACCATTTTGCCTTTTTGCATTTCTTTTGTTGGGGATGGTCTTGATCCCTGTTTCCTGTACAGTGTCAGGAACCTCTGCCATAGTTCATCAGGCACTCTATCAGATCTAGTCCCTTAAATCTATTTCTCACTTCCACTGTATAATCATAAAGGATTTGATTTAGGTCATACCTGAATGGTCTAGCAGTTTCCCCCACTTTCTTCAATTTAAGTCTGAATTTGGCAATAAGGAGTTCATGATCTGAGCCACAGTCAGCTCCCAGGCTTGTTTTTGCCGAATGTATAGAGCTTCTCCATCTTTGGCTGCAAAGAATATAATCAATCTGATTTCGGTGTTGACCATCTGGTGATGTCCATGTGTAGAGTCTTCTCTTGTGTTGTTGGAAGAGGGTGTTTGCTATGACCAGTGGGTTCTCTTGGCAAAATTCTATTAGTCTTTGCCCTGCTTCATTCTGTACTCCAAGGCCAAATTTGCCTATTACTCCAGGTGTTTCTTGACTTCCTACTTTTGCATTCCAGTCCCCTATAATGAAAAGGACATCTTTTTGGGGTGTTAGTTCTAGAAGGTCTTGTAGGTCTTCATAGAACTGTTCAACTTCAGCTTCTTCAGCGTTGCTGGTAGGGGCATAGACTTGGATTACCGTGATATTGAATGGTTTGTTTTGGAAACAAAGAGAGATCATTCTGTCGTTTTTGAGATTGCATCCAAGCATTGCTTTTCAGACTCTTTTGTTGACGATGATGGCTACTCCATTTCTTCTGAGGGATTCCTGCCCGCAGTAGTAGATATAATGGTCATCTGAGTTAAATTCACCCATTCCAGTCCATTTTAGTTCACTGATTCCTAAAATATTGATGCTCCCTCTTGTCATCTCCTGTTTGACCACTTCCAATTTGCCTTGATTCATGGACCTAACTTTCCAGGTTCCCATGCAATATTGCTCTTTACAGCATTGGGCCTTGTTTCTATCATCAGTATGAACGTTACTCAAAAAGTAAAAATGGAATTACAGTGATCCAGAATGATCCCACTTCTGAGTATATACCTACCCTAAATAGTTGAAAGCAGAGTTTCAAAAAAAAAAAAAATCTGTACACTCATGTACCCTGGAGCATTATTCATAATAGCTAAAGCATAAAAACCACCCAGGTGTCCACCGACACATGGATGGGTAAGCAAAACACGCTGTACACACAATGGAATATTATTCAGCCTTAAAAAGGAAGAAAATTCTGACACATGCTATAATATGGGCAAAACTTGAGAATATTATGCTCAGTGAAATAAGTCACAAAAACACAAATACTGAACCATATTTGCACGGAGTAGCGTTTACATGAGGGGCTTCGAGGGGCCAGAATCATTAAGGCATAAAGACGAATGGTAGTTGAGAGAAAGTTACCACTGTTTAATGGGCACAGAGTTCTAAACTTGCAGGATGAGAGTGACGCAGGCAGACGCACTGTGTCATGAAAGAATTTAATGCCACTGAAGGAGACACTTAACAGTGATGCAGGTGGTGAACCGTAAACTTTACGCTGGGCCTATTTTACCAAAATAAAGAAGGGAATACGTGCTCCTGATGAAGGTAAAAGTCACCTGCCGTCAAACGAGCCAGGAGGGGCAGGAGCCAGGTGCCTGCCAGCCGGGCTCTCTGGTCACGCTGCCTCAGCCGCTCGCCAATGGGGCCATCCCACCCCGCCACCGCCGCCGCTGCCCAGGCACAGCCGCGGGCAGGCCCCCTGGGGAAAGGAGGGAGGCGCTCAGGTCTCCACGCAGACAGCTTCTCTTCCAAACTGCTGCGTGCCTTTCAGCAATTCCCTCCAATTGACCAAGTGCATAGTAAATCTACATTCACTTCACTGATCCATATGTGAAAGTGTTCCATATATCCTTTCGAAGTCAGGTATGGGCAGGTTAAAATAATTAACTCCAATCACGTGCTTGCCATGGGTGGGACACAGGGGATACGGATTATAGATATTTGATAATTAGAACAGTCAGAGCTCACAAAATGAAGAGAAAGAAGTTTCCCCTTATCCCACTGCCTCTCATAATTTTTATTGAGGAAGTAAAAGAAGATCTTAGTTTCTCATCTGATTTTAGCCTTCTGGCTCTGATAAGGCAGAAGTTACCCACTGTCCCGTCATGACCAGTAACTTTCTTTGCAGATGGGATTTCGACACAGCCTCTCTATGCCTCGGTTCTCTCATCTGAGAAATGGCCGATAATTCTAGCACCGACCTCAGAGCGTCTCTTGAGGATTATAGGCGCTAATACGAGCCAAATGGCCACAAAGCAGAGCACACGCTTGGAGGGCACGTCCCCATCACCCACCAGGAGAATATGCTCACACCAGGGCGTATCTGAAGCTGGCTTAATCTACAGAAAATCTCATTTTTCTGATTTGGTGTTCCGTCAATCTTAGACTCACTCTTTTCAGCATTTAATAGGCATGAAAGTCACCTGGAGAAGTCTCTTTAGCAGGTCTGACTGGGGCCTGAGCCTCAGTACTTCTGACAAGCTTCCGGGGTGACTACCCAGCTGGGCTGGGACCATACTCCAGATGGCGGGGATTTAGGTGTACTCCTGAACACATCTTCCAGCGCCTCTGGGAAGGCCGTGAAGCACTTCACTACGTCCTTGCTCTATGTTTTAACAGATGGCTGCGTGGTTAGATGCCCACTTGGTCAAAGTCCAAGGGACTCTTCTCAGCGTGCGTGGGATGGGGGGGAGAAGCACGGTGACAGCCTCCCAGGACAGCTTTCCCAGCTCCCTCAGCCAGTTCGTCCAGAGTAGCCTCACTGTCCTGTTCAGAATTAATCCTTACACTGTTAGGGACCAATTCATTCTACTGTACACACAAACACCTATTTTAAAGCCAAATGTGAGATAATTTTGTTGGGTTATGCATGTTCTCCCCCTTTAACTCTTGATAGATGGAGGCTGTGTATGAGTATCAGGGAATAAAGGATGCTTTTCAAACACAAATGTAATAAAAAGAAAATGGTACCCTGTGTTCATAATCTATGGTGTTTAAATTTGTTTAAATTCATCCCAGAGTTTCTGAAGATATTTTAATAATCATAAGTAATGTGACTGAATTATTAAATGATATGATTATTAATAATATGATTAAGTAATATTAAATTATTCAATACACTGAGCTTTCAGAAATATGCTTTTACCATTTCAACATCGTGAGCTACTTTAGTCTAACTCTGCCCTTCTGGAGGTTGATTACAAAAAACAATACTGTAAACAGAAAAAATAAGGATGATGACAGAAAACTGGATCATGTATCATAAATTCTAAAGTAGACTGAAAAAACTTACATTCCTGAAACAAAAATATTAGACATTAAAATAAAATCTTTAACTAGGGCAACCTCACATAGATGAAAACACAAGAATAAAACCATACTTACATAGTTACAAACCTTAGTATTTTCAAAAATCCTGTTACTGCTCTTTTAAATAAATAATCATATGTGTATGGTGGGTCTTAGGAATTTCCTAGCCTTTAAAAATTCAAAAGGTAGAAAAAATGTTAGGCACAGTTGTTAAGGCAACTGCCTGTTTTCTGAACATTTAAACTGGGGGAAAAGATCTCTCCTAAAAGGGAGTGTATTTGGCAGGCTAATTAAAGGGCATTTGTGGGGACATGTCCCCATCTTTTGGCCTTTGAGGCCATCACCTTCATGCTGTGTCTTTATAATTAGGAACCTGACCAATCTTTTGTAAACCGGAATGGCTGTCTCCTCCACCATGCCAATCAGCACAGATGTTAGTTCATTTATTGAGGGTTTTCCCCTCTTCTCTTAAACGTGATCAAACCAACTGACGCAAGCACGCAGCCAGCACCGGACCTCCAGCGGGGCTTCTCAGAGCTGCTGGCCGGTATCACCATCTGCGCACCTCCCCTGCTGTGAGGAAGGAGGCGTCCGCACAATGACTGACCCAGACCGGAGGGCCACGGCCAAGCCTGCTTCTCTATAGTGAAGCTGACTGACCCGTGTGAGGATGCAACGTGCACCGTTCTCTGGGCTCACTGACCCTGTATGTTCCATTAGGGACAAACAAAAAGTGTGTCCCACGGAAATACCAGCTGAGGATCAAGCATGCTTAAATATTTGAAGTCACAACTGGTAAAAGGAAAGCAAGTGTTGGAATGGCTTTGATGAACACAAACATTACCAATTCTGAGACTTCTGGAATAAAAAAAAAAAAGAGATGGAATAATTGTCTAAATTACTGGTTTATTCACACACCTATCACACTTTAAAATAGTCTGTCCATAAAGCTAACTTGTAAAACTCCCATTTCTCACTGTGTACCACCAGCTCTTGATAGTTTCCAGATTTCAGGTTGGTGAATGCCACTGGGCAAGAAGTGACTTTTTTCCTTCCTGAAGATTTTTTCTTTTTTTGAAGTGGACCATCTCTTAAGTTTTCATTGGTTACAACATCATTTCTGTTTTATGTTTTGGTATTTTGGCCACGAGGCGTGTGGGATCCCAGCTCCCAGAGCAGGAACCGAACCTGTGCCCCTGCACTGGAAGGTTTAGTCTGAACCACTGGGCCACCAGGGAAGTCCCAGTGAGGTGGCTTTTCAGGCTTCAGCAAAGGCCCAAAGGAAGTCTAGAGCATCTGAATCCCTGCACTGCACAAAGAGCCCTCAACAGCCTTCACTCATTGCTGGACACTTACCAAGTGCCAGACACAGCATCTCTTACAGTGCTACTGTTACAGACACAATTAACGTTAAAGCTGAGTCTCACAGTAGTAACTAAATACAAGCAGCTCTCCAAAAGCGAAAGCAAAGGAAGCATCTGCAGATAACCCTGGACACACCCGTCTTCTGAGGTTAGGGGATGACTCTGGACTCTTGAGCGTCAGTAGGCCCGCAGCGGCCTCCTGGAAGGGCCTGAAGCTTCGGGAGGGCGGTGGAAAGGCTCTGTGAGACAGAGGTGCTTGGGCAGAGACCGGCGGGAACTCCAGGACACCTGTGCCCGCGTGAATCGTTCTGGTCAGAAGAGAAGGTGCAGCAGAGCAGCCCAGGGTGGGTGAGACGACGCTCGGAGCGAAGCGCCTGGGATGGCTGTGCGTCCCTTGAAGGCTGGGGCTCGGAGCAGAGCCTGCGCCAAGGCTGCGCAGGGCGAGGGTGTGAGGGTCCTGCAGGCCACGTCTCCAGACGGATCCCAGGGAAGGAGTGCCCCAGAACTCTGCCGAGGGTCCTGCAGGCATGCTCCCAGATGGATCCCAGGCAAGGAGCCCCCCAGAACTCTGAGCAGGATGCAGATGCGGAGTCAACACTTGGTGAGAAACCTGGGGTTAGACACTGGGGGTGGTGGCTACAGAAGAGTGGATACGTGTGTGTGAGACCGGGTCACTTTGCTGCACACCTGAAACACAGCCCTGTGAATCAGCCGTGCCCAATAAACTGGAGAGAATGGGCTCACTCTCAAAGTCCTCATCAGCAGAACACTGTCACCGAGCAGAGCTCTGAGATCAAAAATTCATACGGCAAGTGTAATCTTTTCGTATTTTCCTTTCCTCAACCCAACCCAATTCAGAAGCTGCCCAGCACACCCAGAGTAGAGACAGTGCTGTTAAGATGTTTGTACTGAAGATGTGAGTTTGTTCCAGCGAGACTGGTGGATGAGGGCACATGGGCAGAGCGTGAATCCTAGGTTTGCTCAGGCAGAGCTGCACCCACGAGAAACACAGGGTGAACGCAGAGAACAGCGCGAAGCTGGACCCAGATGCCCAGGAAGACCCAGACACCCAGGAAGACAGGGTGTACACATGAGCAAAGATGGACCCAGACACCCAGGAAGACAGGGTGTACACATGCACAAAGCTAGACCCAGACCCCCAGGAAGACCGGGTGTACACATGCATGAAGCTGGACCCGGACACCCAGGAAGACAGGGTGTACACATGTGCAAAGATGGACCCAGACACCCAGGAAGACAGGGTGTACACATGTGCAAAGATGGACCCAGACACCCAGGAAGACAGGGTGTACACATGTAAGAAACTGAACCTGGACACCCAGGAAGACAGGATGTATACATGCACGAAACTGGACCCAGACACCCAGGAAGACAGGGTGTACACATGTGCAAAGCTGGACCCAGACACCCAGGAAGACAGGGTGTACATATGCACACACTTCACATGTCTGTCAGTGACCCGGATTCACAGCCTGTGTGATGAGCAGCACATGTAACCCTAACCTGTTAGGTTCCAGAGAATTCTCCTTCCATTCCTTCATCATAACTCACGAGCTGTGACCTCTCCTGAGTTCACTTCCCAGCCAAGCTGCAGGTGTCGGTCAAGGTGAAGGGTCCTATTTATAATCATTTTAACCTGTCAGATCAACTAGGTCCCCGCTGCAGGGGTCACCAATGACGTTTCTGAATGCCGCTCCCCAAGCCCATTTTCCCCATGGGTCCAGGGGTTTGCAACGATTCTGCATGGCGTGGTGTTTCGGGGGAACACACAAACTGCCTCTGACAAAACGGTCACAAACATTCCTGTTCCTCTGAAGATGAAAACACTCATGACGATCAAATTGATTTATGCTGTCACAGAAGCAACCACCTGCAGAACAGCTCTGGTTTGGAGATCAGGGCACCAATGGCAGCCTGAATGGACTCTGGCTCCTGGGTGGGGGTGGGCGCTGGTGCTCCCCCCTTCACTGCCGGCCTTTCCCACGGGGGCCTTGCAGCCAGAAGCCTCCCAGAAGGGGAGGCCAACCCAAGCCGGGGCAGCGGAAGACATGGCCTCTCTCCTCTCCCTGCTTCTGCATGGAGGACGGGCCTGCTCTGAGCAAGGCAGCACAAAGGGTGGTGGGAACCCGGGCCCGGGAAGGCGTCGATGAGTTTTGACATCATCTGCCCCAAACCTCGCCTGCATATCTGAACAACCCCGGAAGCTCTGAACGATTACCAGGATCCAAGCCCCACAGGAGGTTCTGATTCTGTACTTCTGATCCTGGTGCTTTTTAAGCTCTCCAGGTAATTCCAAGCATAGCCAAGGAATGAGAAGTTCTTTGGACTTATTTGAGCTAATAACCTGTTTCTATTTGGATCAGTTTGAGTCAGGATTTCCATTATATTCAACTGAAAGCATCCTAAATAATGACACCTTCACTGGAATGAAATGCAAAGCCCTGCCCTGAAACAGTCTTTACATTGATCAGTCCATCTCAGAAATTTAAATCTCAGTTCCTAGCAAAAAGAATTAGGCCTGCTCATTTATTTGGGGGGGAAAAAAAAAGAATCTTGTACTGACCCAACCTTCAACCCTAATTTGGAGACTTTCATCAAGGATATCAAAAAAGGAGTTCAGTCATAATAGAGCCTATGGATGGGTGATTCTGATTATAGATACTGAGAGAAACTCAACATCCATTCATCCTGGGCGGCAAAGAGCTATTAATAGTCTAGCTGGATGATACTAAAGTTTGCTGTCTAGAGATGAATTTAAGATGTCTATAAATGTTAGCATTATTATCTAGTGGTTCCTTGCTGGTTTCATTCTTTTTTCTTCAACTTCGTTTTCCAAAGTATTGCTCTTAATGTTTCACAGAGGATGTATCTTCTCACGATGGATGGGTAAGATGCATGCTCCAGCATGCAGACACGCTCCAGCCCCAGAGCCTGTCCAGTCTAGACAGCGTCTCCTGAGGGGAAGCGATGTCACAGTTCATTCTGGACTGACTGGAGCAGGACTGCACGCTAGGACCTCGGCCAGGTTCTGGACTGTGTGGAGGTGGGATGCAGGGCAGGTTGATGGGATCAGTTACCAGCTCTTTCGACCGCCTTGTTAGTGGAATCCTTGAGGTAAGTGAGGGCACCCGAGAAGGAAGCCAGGCATGCACTGCAAGCTTTCACGGCCTTGTTGACAATTCTGTCCTCGCTGTGGATGGCCTCCAAGAGGGCCTCCCAGAGGGGAGGCCTGACAGACGGGTCACCTGTCAGCCATCCTAGATGCTAGTCTGAGAGCCTGCACTGTTGCAGGGAAAAGGTATTGTCAGAATGGGTTTATTTAGGAAGAGAACCTCAAGCTCACCTCCCGTCACGAGCACACCAAAATCACAGCTAACTGCTGAGCTATCATCAATAAAAAGACTGGAACCTTCCAAAAAAGATATTCTACATCCAAAGACATAAAGAAGAAATCACGACAAGATGGCAGGAGGGGGCACTCGAGATACGACCAAAGCCTGCATCAGCCGGGCGGGCGACCCAGACTGGGGAGGAGGTGAGACTGCAGCAGCTCTCCCCCGGGAGTGAGTGCATGGAGGCCCAGGCCGGGCCCCAGCCTGAGGATCAGCGTCCGGAGGAGGTGCCCCCAGAGCCCTTGGCTCTGCAGAGCAGAGGCTTAATGTGAGAGCTCCGTAGGGCTGGGGAAGCAGACTCCGCTCTTGGAGGGTGCCCACGGAGATCCCAGACCCGAGCAGCGACCTCATAAGGGCCTGGGGCAGACCTGGCTGCTCGTCTTGGGGGGTTGCTGGGGGAAGGGGTGGGGGCTGGCAGCAGCTGTGACTTTGCTGGGGACAGACAAGCCGGGGCAGATGCGTTGGGGAGTATTCACTCTCATGGACTCCTGTTGGAGGCTGACGTCTCATTCAGGTGGCTAGCACCAAGGGCTGGCCTTGGCCTGCACCCTGTGGGCTCCAGGGCCGGGAAACCTCAAGCCAAATGACCACCAGGGCAGGGACATGGCTCTGCCCTTCAGCAGACAGGCTGCCTGCCTAAGTCTCCCCTAAACACAGCGGGCCTTGCCCACCAGAAGGCTGGGGCCCGGCTCCACCCATCGTGGGCAGGCACTGGTCCCTCCCCAGGAAGCCTGCAGGAAGCTCT
Organism: Oryx dammah; assembly: GCF_014754425.2. NCBI lineage: Eukaryota > Metazoa > Chordata > Mammalia > Artiodactyla > Bovidae > Oryx > Oryx dammah. The sequence continues at coordinate 3,356,141 of NW_024070186.1, read as the reverse complement.
AGACCAGCCTCGCCTACCAGGGGGCAGACTTCAGGAGGAAGGGAACCACGGCCCCGCAGCGCACAGACCCAGTCCACCAGCCCAGGCCAGACACTCCCCTGCGACCAGCCGGCCCTGGGCCTCAGCAGATGAACAGGGGGAGCGCGGCTGGGACACAGGGCATCCCGGACAGACAGCCACTCCCCCGGCTCAGGGGAGTTAACCGCCGCCTGCAGGCCTAACGATGCCAGTGTAAACTGGCACAGATTCACACAAAGGGAAACTGACACAAAGTAAGGTGTGGAAGGAGTGTGTTCTAGATGAAGGAGCAAGACAAGCCTTAGAGCAAGTGTCAGAGCAGAGCGGTAGGAACGTTGACGGCGAAAACACAGCTGGGAAATACGCCCAAGGAAGCCGGGACTCAGTCTAGTCCAGGAACAAACAGTAGGGGCCGGGGTGAGCGCCCCTTCCGTAACTAGTCTTCCAACTGAAACATGTCTCTTCATTCTTTTCTCTCCGTTTCCAACGGAGCCCATAACTATTTAGGATTTAATGGAAAGCTAGTTTGTTCATGGCTTATTATCATCATGCTTTCAGATACTACTCTTCAAGTTTCTACCAGCTGACCTAAGTAACTTTGGAAAATGCTATTTGACTAGAAATGATAAGGCTATAGACAGAACTGTATTAAACTGGTGACAATTCCCAGGAAAAAGAGGGCTGGGTTTGCCATCATCTTAAAAAAACAGGAAGAGTGGGAACTCAGTTATATTATCTTCTGGCGATCCATGTGGTCGAGGCTTTTTAAATCCTTCAGCCACACTGTAATGTCCTGACTGAGAATGGTCTTGGTGGTTGCTCTTTTTCACATATTTAAAGTCTGCTCATGACCAATTGTACTTCATAAGCAAACACCTCAGATGAAGGTCAAGTGTATATGAGCAAATTTTATTAATCTAATCAAAGTTATAACAAAGTAATCAGATGCATTTGTAATGACAGACATGCTTATGAAGAGGCTTAATAAAGCGTGAGCAGTGAACCCTCTGTGTAAGATTATGTTTATTCTTATTTTTATGGTCAAATGAGGTTTTGTTTTTCTTCCCTCATCTTATTAGTTACTGTGTCAATGCTAGCAAGTCTTCCCAATCCCATCTGTATGTTTTTTATCATCACTGCCACAGAATGGAAAGATGCTGAGTTTTCCAACACGGATAACCTTCTCTTGAGGGCCTTTACTAACCCACGCTGTGAGTGGCGCTGTGCTGAGCTGCTCAGTCGTGTCTGACTCTGTGCAACCCCGTGGACTACAGCCTCCAGGCTCCTCTGTCCAGGGGAGTCTCCAGGCAGGAATACTGGAGCGGGTTGCCATGCCCCCCTCCAGCGGATCTTCTTGACCCAGGAATTGAACCGGGGTCTCCTGCACTTCAGGCAGACTCTTTACCAGCTGAGCTACCAGGGACACCGTTTCTAACCTAAAACATGCTTTAAACTTAACTAGGAAGAAAGTCACCTCCTTTGGGTACAGGACTTGGGGAGTAGATACTCCCTCTGGGCAGAGAAATGAACCGCCCCCAACTCAGGCTGCCGCTGGGTGGGTGAGCCGCCCCCCGCCCTCAGCAGGGCTCCGGAAGCGGCACCCGGGCTGCATGGGTGACACCCGTCTCTGCTCCTCCCACCCCTGCGAGAGGCACGGGCTCCCTGGTGCCCAACCCAGTCACGAATGCCGGACACGTGGGCACCTCGGAGCAGAAGACTCAGGGGGAGACAGCAGGGCTCAGGAAGAGGTGTCCGGCCTCTGACCGAGCCTCCGGGCACAACAGCTCTGACGTGGTCGTGCTGCTCACGTGGCTCAGGCGTGTCCAACGCTCTGTGTCCCCATGGACCGCAGCACGCCAGGCCGCCCTGTCCATCACCAACTCCCGGAGTTTACTCAAACTCAAGTCCATCGAGTCCGGTGATGCCATCCAACCATCTCATCCTCGGTCGTCCCCTTCTCCTCCTGCCCCCAATCTTTCCCAGCATCAGGGTCTTTTCCAATGAGTCAGCTCTTTGCTGCCTCATGAGGAAGAACCAAAAAGGTGTGACTTGCCCTTAAGGTCTCAAGGCAAGGGGAAGGCCACCTGACAGTTCCCCACTTTGCCCAGAATTCCTGTGACAGGAGCACAGCCACCCCTTCTGCAGGTGGAGCCCAGTGGATGACAAGTGCAGCTTCCTGGAAAAGGTAAACCGTGGACGCTAGGGGCAGGAGACTCGGGCTGGGGGTCAGGGTGGAGCGAGGCGGCCCGGGAGCCCCTGAGTTCAGCTCTGGCCCTTACACACAGGTGGACCGCAGGGCAGTTCCTGTTCCTCCTGTTCCTGTGCCCAAGGCGACGTGGCATTAAAAGATGGAATCAACGCCATGGTTCAAGGAAGGTCATCGCAAGGAAGCAAATGTTGTCAATGACACACTTACAGGATAATTCAAACCCACAGGAATTTCTGGCCAGGGATTCTAAATATCTCTAACTGTTTCACTGGAGCTCTCCCCAAACCATCGTCTTTGCCTCCGGGGCAGTGATCAGCATCCTGGTCTTGACGGAGATTATGAGGCTGAAGACAAATGAAGGAGGAAGAAGGCCCAGCATGAGGAGATGAGTGTCTCATCTGTCCCCAAAGGACGCCCTCTTTAAAGCCTTAAAAAGGGCATTAAGTCAAGACTGACCATTCCGCTCCCTGTGGTTCTGTTTTCAGAGGCTCCTCACAGATTTTGATTAAAAATAAATTTATTGATGCAAGAAGTGAAAAGTTGGTTATAAAACCTGTTTAACAAAAGTTAAACTTAGACTGCCAGCGTCTAGACTGTCAACAACAGAGGGCTCTTCAGGACACTTCCTCCGAGGCCCACGCTTCTTTGCAGTGATCTTCCGTGGACTGGGTAAGGCAAAAATATGGAAGACAGGGGAGGGGACACTCCTCCAAAGACGCACGATCCATCTTCCCCGACCCTGAGCGGACACACTGGCGGAAGGCTTGCGACATGAGCGCGCTTTATATAGCACCAGGCGACAAGTGAAATATGGATCCAATACACGAGTTCGTTTTGGCTTTCAATTTAGATTCTATTCTGAGACTTAAAAGAAGCTAGAAAAACTGATGTTCAAGTTCATTTCAATAAACTACCTTAAATGGGAGTATATTTTAAATAGGATTGTACTTTAATCCATTTATCATTGGTATTACTGATTAAATAATGAGAAATTATAATGACATATTAACTGAAAAAAACCCGATAATTAAATACACTCTAGATGCCAGTTTTCAATTCCATCCAGAAAGCCATAAAAAAATCCATCCTGATCAGCACTGTCCACAGAATGCACCTTCTTGGGAGGACAGATATATTATACTCACTGACTGAAGAGCAAATCAGGTAACTAGGAAAATTCTGACTACTGGGAGGGCCACTGCTCAATCTCTGTCTTACAATTACCAGTCCAACTCAGGCTACCTAAAATTCCACAATTAAAACACCATGAGAAACGCTGGACTGGAAGAAACACAAGCTGGAATCAAGACTGCCAGGAGAAATATCAATAACCTCAGATATGCAGATGGCACCATCCTTATGGCAGAAACTGAAGAAGAACTAAAAAGCCTCTTGATGAAAGTGAAAGAGGAGAGTGAAAAAATTGGCTTAAAACTCAACATTCAGAAAACTAAGATCATGGCATCCGGTCCCATCACTTCATGGGAAATAGATGGGGAAACAGTGGAAACAGTGTCAGACTTTATTTTTTGGGCTCCAAAATCACTGCAGATGGTGACTGCAGCCATGAAATTAAAAGATGCTTACTCCTTGGAAGAAAAGTTATGACCAACCTAGATAGTATATTGAAAAGCAGAGACATTACTTTGCCAACTAAGGTCCATCTAGTCAAGGCTATGGTTTTTCCTGTGGTCATGTATGGATCTAAGAGTTGGACTGTGAAGAAGGCTGAGCGCTGAAGAATTGATGCTTTTGAGCTGTGGTGTTGGAGAAGACTCTTGAGAGTCCCTTGGACTGCAAGGAGATCCAAACAGTCCATTCTTAAGGAGATCAGCCCTGGGATTTCTTTTTTTGGAAGGAATGATGCTAAAGCTGAAACTCCAGTACTTTGGCCACTTCACGCGAAGAGTTGACTCACTGGAAAAGACTCTGATGCTGGGAGGGATTGGGGGCAGGAGGAGAAAGGGACGACCGAGGATGAGATGGCTGGATGGCATCACTGACTCGATGGAGGTGAGTCTGAGTGAACTCCAGGAGTTGGTGATGGACAGGGAGGCCTGGCGTGCTGCGATTCACGGGGTCGCAAAGAGTCGGACACGACTGAGCGACTGAACTGAACTGAACTAAACTGAAACCACCACTGAGACAACAACTGGCAGTGCTTTAGGGAAGGAGCTGATAAACCATTTTGGCAATTAGTACTTCAGGGATAATGGATTCATCAAAAGTATCTGGACACCCGACCACACACACTGTCAGGGATTTCTCTAATCCTCTCCCCGTGCTGACTGGGTCAGGAGTGGGTTAAGGAGCGGCAGCACATATACACAGTGGAGTGTGACTGAGCCGTTGCAAAGGATGGAATAGTGCCAGGTGGGCCTGGAGTGAGTCAGCCAGACAGAGGAGGAGTGTCATATGACATCCCTTATACGTGGAATCTAAAAGGAAACGATACAAACGAACTTACTCAGAAAACAGACTCGGACTCACAGACTTAGCGACCCTATGGCCGGGGGGACGGGACAGTTAGGGAGCGTGGGAAGGGCACGTGCGCACCGCTCCATTCCCGGTGGATAGCCACAGGTCCTCCTGTGCAGCACATGGAGCCCTGCTCAGGGCAGCCTGGGGAAGAGTGGGCACAGGTATATGTACGGCTGAACCCGTTCCCTGTTCATCTGAAATTGTCACAAAACTGGTAATCAGCTATACCCCAATACAAAACAAAGCTTTAAAAAAACCAAAACCCGAGTGGGCCTGGGATTGAACTCTGGCCAGCCACTGGGGTGGGAGGGGGAGCCTGCTGGGGAAGTTGCAAACAGACTTCTCCGGAAGACGATGCGTGAGTGAGGCTTAGGGATGCCAGGGTAGCTGGCAGGTTTGGCGGCAGCCTTCCTGAGAACAGTGACGGGGGCAGACGGGGGACCAGCCGATCCACCGAGGGGGCAGCGCGGGGAGCTGCAGACACCAGGACCGTGCCCTCCAACACCAGACCTGCCTCTCTGGAGACTCTTGCTATCTGAGACAATGAGCAACAGATTTCTGCATCTGAGATAGCACTTCCTCTCCTGTTTACTAAAAGCCACTTGGCACAGTCCCAACCACCTTACACTGTCAGAGGAGGTGAGGAGGAGAGAGCAGCTCTGCGCACACCGCCGCCTGCCTGTCCATCGCGCCCCCACACCCTTCTCTGCCCGGAAGTCACGGGGTCTGCACGTAGGGGAAGAAGAAATGGGTGGCTGCGGTTCAAGTCTAATCTCTCACGTGAAGCTGGTCTAGACCAACAAAGCCCATGGTGGTCTGTCTTCTGAGCCCGTCTTCCACGCTGTCTTCACTGTTCCATGGTACTGATGCACCTAAGGCCTCTCTCACTGATGAATCTTATTTTTATTTACTGTAACTATGATTTCTAACGTATTCTCCCCTCTCCAGTTTCGCTCTAAGCACCTTCAGTGAGACTGCTCTCTTATATCTGCCATATGGGCATGCCTTAAATTTCAATTTCTAGAATAAGACCGGGGCAGATCAGTGATGTTCAGGGTACCTATACTTCCGGAAGTATGAGCCTGCTTTCAAATCTGTTTTCATTCATCTGACACTTTTTGTTATTTTGCTGTGATAAAGATGAGATTAATGGAAATTATAAAAATAAATTCTATTCGTATGACAAAAGCATATGTTCAAACTACTGCAGGGCGACGATGGATGCGTGTGGGGGTCACAAAGACACAGGGTGGTGTCTCCAGGGGTGCGGTGAGCCTGCAGGCAGTGGATAGCTCATGTTTTTATGCAGGACCTTTCAGCTCAGATAATTTTGATTTCCTGTGGTTTAGAGAGGACTCTGAACCATTTATCAGTTTAGATCTTTGGAGACTGGTATGTAATTATCACAAACCACAGCAAAATGTCTTGCAGTTCATCTGGAATTTAGAAAAGATCATTTAATTGGCTAATGTGCTTAAATATTAGAACTTATTCACCTACACAAATCCATTTTAGAGTCTTTCTTATATTCTCTATACTTTAACCTCAGCAAAGATATTCTTGGAAAATGACTTGGCAACAATCATAGAACATGACTAATGGTGCTAAGACAAGTAAAAATTTATTTAGCAGTCGGATGAATGACCAACTAAAATAGATTTCTAGAAAACTAAGTCCTGGATGTCATTTATATTACCACACAAAATAAAGCATGAAAACTTTAGTATCAAAACTGCCAATTTCCTCAAGACTGAAAAAGCTCTGATTTTTTAGTCTTGAGGAAAAATTATATCACTTGGATAGAATTGTGACCTACAGACTTCTAGGAAGCAAAGCAGAGGGAAAATCATTTCCATGAATAAACACCAACCTTCAGAATATACTACTACTGATAAAGAAGTAAGGTCAATTCTTAAACTTCTTACTGGTTTGTGCACATTTCAGAAAAGTACTATAATAATGTCTTTTACAAATAAATGGCAAAAAGCTTAATTTGTTACCTCTCTATAGACTTAGCTGAGTTTTGTGTTCTTTTATTATGCAACCAGATCGGAGGCATTAACAGGAGCACATTTAAAGAAGGCAGCCTATGGATTACAAAAAGTCTTTCTGTAAGACATAAAAAGGCAGTGATGAGAGGAAATAAGTTCTATGACCTAATACATGATTCTTGTTAAAAATACATCATACTTATATTGATGATGAAGAAAAATCGATTCTCAACGATTAGATTACAAACATTATAAGCAGATTTCACCACTCTAGGTTGACAGCTACCACTAGATTATCTTTGTTTTAATGCCTGTTATCAACTGCTATTTCAGCCTTTTGTTAGCTGACATCAGTAATTTATCAACCCTGGGACGCTTTAAGAGATCAACTGAGTCTTGAAATCTGAAAGGCATCATACAGTTTATGGCAACAGGGACCCAAAGCAACAGATGTCTTTGCTTCAATTTCTGGCCACTTGCTGTGAGAGAAACTGGTGGTGATGATGATGTTACTGAAAAATTACTCTGAACTTTTCTGAGGACATGGAATATCCCTGCATCGCACCAAACGGGGCTGGAAATGAAAGCAATGGATGGGAGGCGTCTCATCGCAGCTCCAGTGCCCCTGGGACCACTCTGGCGGCAGCACTTGGCTCCCTCGGGAGATCGAGTCTCAGCTCTGGACCTGAACGTGTCCAGCCTTGCTCGGGCCAGGAGGAGCGACAGTCTCGGCTCACTGTGCCAGGAGGCAAGATGAGGAAGGGCTCACAACCACAGGCCTGCTGCTGCCATCCCCAGCTCCCAGGACAGAGCAGGCCACGGGGTGGACGGACCACACCGGGCCCACGGTGGGCAGAGCTGGACCAGAGAGCTCGGACCACAGCCATCATTCCCTAAAACTATAACCTTTTACTTGGAAAACGACGGGCTTTCTCTTGAAAATGTGTCCACCCCCCACAAGTTAAGAAAGACATTAAATTTTGAGTAATAAAGGGGGCCCTCTGTTTCTGGGTTCACAGCAGATCTCTGCAGAGAGCTAGACTTACTCCGTCTCTATTTCCGCTCACCTTCTCGGTTTTCAGTTACAGCCACCCCATAAAGGAAAAGTCATTCATTGGCGTTGCAGCCTAACCCATATGCCACCAGAACAGGACGGAACGCAGAGCCAACACGTCTCCATATGCCTCCTCACTTCTGAGTCCTCACCCCCGCTCTTCAGAGACATGCTCTTTGTGCAGGCAGACAGCTCCTCTTCTAATCTATTATGCCGCAACATTCTATTTTTGTTGTAATTTTTGGTTATCATTTTTAATCTAAGCTACATATGTAACAGTTTGAAGCCTCAAGTGGCTCTACAAGGCTTGTTATGAAAACCAGTTCTCACAGCCCCACCCTCCACTTCCTGCTCTCCACAAGCAGCCACTTTCAATTCTTCTCACTGTTTTTTTCTTCCCCTCACTTTTATAGCTCTAGCTTATGTTGCCACATCCTGATTTTTCTAGAGAGGACTACTCACTGATTTCCAAGATGGAAGATGAAGACGCAGCTCTGACCACCACTGCCCCTTCCTCCCCAGGCAAAGGCTCCCACCCACCTTCTCATGGGACGTGATCGTGATTAACCGTCAACACCTACATGACAGGGTGCATATAAGCTCCTGGCCTGGCGGAGTGACAGGACTCATCAATACTGTTCGTCTTTTCTGTACTCTCTTGGTTTTTCTTTGGAGTTATCATTCTCCTGGATTTCAATGGTTTCATTTTTATAAAGTTGCCACTAATTCAAACTTAAAACTCACCTTTAGCTGCGTAAATTTCTAAATTTGTTTAAGCGTACTAGTCATTCCTCCAACTTCATCTTTTTAGAGAAAACTTTCCGGAACTTTCTGACTTGCTCCAATCCAGGCTGGCGGCTGCTCTTCGGATCGGCTGCCCAGTGTGCTCCACGAGCTCCAAGGGTTTCCTACATTGCCCTTCTGAAGAGTCCTGTCAGACCCTCTGCCCCTGCTCGCGAGCATTCTCTGTCCCTGGTGCCTGTCAGATGCTCTGCCCCCTGCTCTCGAGTGCTCTCTGTCCCTGGTGCCTGTCAGACGCTCTGCCCTGGTTCTCGAGTGCTCTCTGTCCCTGGTGCCTGTCAGATGCTCTGCCCCCTGCTCTCGAGTGCTCTCTGTCCCTGGTGCCTGTCAGACGCTCTGCCTTGGTTCTCGAGTGTTCTCTGTCC
>NW_024070186.1:3334539-3347212 GCF_014754425.2 Oryx dammah | reverse complement strand
CTCTGCCTTGGTTCTCGAGTGTTCTCTGTCCTTGGTGCCTGTCAGACCCTCTGCCCTGGTTCTCGGGTGTTCTCTGTCCCTGGTGCCTGTCAGACCCTCTGCCTTGGTTCTCGAGTGTTCTCTGGCCTTGGTGCCTGTCAGACCCTCTGCCTTGGTTCTTGAGTTTCTCTGGCCTTGGTGCCTGTCAGACCCTCTGCCTTGGTTCTTGAGTTTCTCTGGCCTTGGTGCCTGTTAGACCCTCTGCCCTGGTTCTCGAGCGTTCTCTGTCCCTGGTGCCTGTCAGATGCTCTGCCCCTGCTCCCGAATGCTCTCTGTCCTTGCTATCTGTCCTCCTTTTCATGGGGCATGTCCTCCAGGGGATTCTGAGAATGGGTGCACAGGAATACATGTGTTTGAACCTCTTGACTGAAAGTCGCTGCATTTTACCCTCACAGTTAATTAGCTTGGTGGGGGACTGATTCTAGGTTGGAAGTGACTTCCTCTCAGAACTTTGATGGAATTCCTCCACTGCCTTACTTCTGGTGCTGCCACGCAAAATCTGCAGCTACTGTAATTCCCGACCCGTTGTTGGGAATCTTTCTCGCCCGACTCTGTGTGTCTGTGGGATATCTCTTTGTCCCCAGAGTTCCGGTTGCTCTGCAGTGGGGCTAATGGTAACCCCCTCCAGGACGGCGGCTGCGCAGCCCCTGTGCCTGTGGCAGGGTCGCCGCTGGCTGCGCCTCCGCTGGGGCCCCTCACTCGCAGGCGGGCCTGCCTCAGGCTCCCACGGCTCCTCTCCTGGGTCCGGGCACGCACAAGGTTCTGTTTGTGCCCTCTGGCAGGTATGGGGTTTTCTTTCATTTATAAGGTAATGCTCAAAATTCTTTAAGCTAGGCTTCATAGTACAGGAACCAAGAATTTCCAGATGTACAAGCTAGATTTAGAAAGGCAGAGGATCGAGAGATCAAATTGCTAACATCTGTTGGAACACAGAAAAAGTAAGGGAATTCCAGAAAAACATCTACTTCTGCCTTCACTGACTATGCTAATTAAAGCCTTTGACTGTGTGGATCAAAACAAACTGTGGAAAATTCTTAAAGAGATGGGAATACCAGACCACCTTACCTGTCTCCTGAGAAACCTGTATGCCGGTCAAAAAGCAAGAGTTAGAACCAGACATGGAAAAACAGACTGGTTCAGAATCAGGAAAGGCTGATATTGTCACCCTGCTCATTTAACTTCTATGCAGAGTACATCATGACAAATGCCAGGCTGGATGAAGCACAAGCTGGAATCGAGATTGCCAGGAGAAATATCAATAAACTCAGATATGCAGATGACACCACTCTTATGACAGAAAGTGAAGAGGAACTAAAGAGCTTCTTGATGAAGGTGAATCAGGAGAGTGAAAAAGCTGGCTTAAAACTCAACATTCTAAAAATGAAGATCATGGCATCTGGTCCCATCACTTCATGGAAAATAGATGGTGAAACAGTGACAGACTTTACTTTTTGGGCTCCAAAATCACTGCAGATGGGGACTGCAGCCATGAAATTAAAAGACACTTGCTCCTTGGAAGAAAAGTTATGATCAACCTAGACAGCATATTAAAAACCAGAGACATTACTTTGCTGACAAAGGTCTGCATAGTCAAAGCTATGGTTTTTCCAGTGTTCGTGTATGGGTATGAGGACCATAAAGGCAGCTAAATGCAGAAGAATTGATTCTTTTCAACTGTGGTATTGTAGAAGACTCTTGAGAGTCCCTTGGAGAGTAAGGAGAACCAAGCAGTCAAGCCTAAAGGAGATCAACCCTGAATATTCACTGGAAAGGCTGATGCTAAAGTTGAAGCTCCAATACTCTGGCCATCTGATGAGAAGAGCCAACTCAGTGGAAAAGACCCTGATGCTGGGCAAGACTGAAGACAGGAGAACAAGGGGATGACAGAGGATGAGACGGCTGGGTGGCATCACTGACTCGATGGACATGAGTTTGAGTAAACTCTGGGAGTTGGTGGTGGACAGGGAAGCCTGGAATGCTGCGGTTCATGGGGTCAGACACAACTGAGTGACTGAACCATAACATGTCTTCAGCTCCACGTCCACCCTGCTCCTAAGTTCCCACTGCTCCTGAGCTTCTAGAGGGTCTACCATCTCACTCAAGTTGCTTCCTGGTTCTTCCCTACTGCTGCCTTAGCGTTCAGCTTTCTCATTAGCTTCCACTTAACATCTGCTTTCCAAGTAACAAGATCTTGTTGCTGTTGCTTTCTCTAGTGTTTCTTATTCCCGGAGAGTTTATCTCCAATGACTTTAACTGTCTTGGAGTGGAGTTTAGGAGGGAGCAGAGCTAACTGCTTGCATTAAAGCTGCCACCGTCAAATGAAAGTTCCACGCTGCTCTTGTGCATATGAGAGAAGCACCCCAAGTGAGTGTGCGGTGACATCTCCCCTTCAGAGCGCAAAGGACGCTGTTCAAACTGCAGATGAGGCGGCCGAGGCCCCAGGACGCTGCGTGTCCTACAGTCACACAGAGAGACACCACGCTGTTACCGTGTCTACGAGCCATGAATAATTATCCCTCAGACTTTTTACAGCCCCGCATCTCAGCAGCCTTACTCTGCCGTCTCAGCACCCTTTCAGCCACATCCAGACCCCTTTCTGTAAGGCCTCACATTTACATCCTCTTCCAGTGGGCAGTGGAATTCTTCATATTAGGATATCATGTTGAATTAGCTATAAAATGTGATAAACATTTTAGTTCTTGTGAAGGTGACTTAAAATTTTTTAGAAGCCAGATTTTTTTTAGGTAGTTGCTATGTACTAGCTGTATGCTCTTGAGTACTGCATACGAACGGCATCAGTGGCTACCAATGCAACGTGAACAGCTTGGTCTGTTTAAAGTGTCTTATTCTGTGGTTTGTTATGATGATACCATTACATTTTAGAAGACAACACAGGCTTTGGCAAAAAAGAACAGAATGAAAATTTAGGATTCATCTGACTTTAAATTGATACTACGTCACCTTGTCCCCAATCCAGTATATTACAGACAACAACCTTAAAATATTACTAAATTATAAGAATCAAAATATTTTTGATGAAATATTTCATTTAGTCCATAATGATTTTAAGAACTTTATAAAACTAGGCATTAAAAGAGGCTTTCACAAATGAGGCATTTTAGAGGAAAATGAAGAATAAAAAGAAAACTGTCCTTAAAATACTTACAGATTCTTTCCGGCCCATCGTTTTGCTGTGTGAGCGCGATCGGGAGATGTTGCTGAAAAAGGAATCCTTCTTAGCAGCAGATGAAGGTGGGGAGCCAGTGAACTCTCTCCCTCCAGGCAAACTCTCAATGCTCGGGGAGGAACTGATGTTTTTAGAATTTTGTCCTAGAAGAAAAATTCAGTAGCAATAATGAAACACCAGACACTTTCACTGCTACTGAGTTTACTGCTTTTAATAAATGATCAATATTATGATACTTCTTTCTGCACACCATCAACATAATGACTCCATGGAGTATTCAGATGCATGCTTTTTTATGTATCAGAATAGCTGTCCATTTTTTAAAACAATGAAGAAGTGCTAGAGTTTTCTATAAATTATTTATACTACAATGGTCTAAGTGTGTACATATATTTAAAAAATGAAAAAAAAATCCAATTTCAGAAATCATGGATTAAATGACTGGATTCTCCCTTACTAATGTTATCACCCTTAATAATAGAAAGTGAAAGCGAAAGTCACTCAGTCGTGTCTGACTCTTTTCGACCCCATGGACTATACAGTCCATGGAATTCTCCAGGCTAGAATACTGGAGTGGGTGGCCTTTCCCTTCTCCAGGGCATCTTCCCAACCCAGGGACTGAACCCAGGTCTCCCGCATTGCAGGCGGATTCTTTACCAGCTGCGCCCCCAGGGAAGTCCAAGAACACTGGAGTGGGTAGCCTATCCTTTCTTCAGCAGATCGTGGGTCTCCTGCTTTGCAGAGGGATTCTTTACCAACTGAGTTATCAGGGAAGCCTTTCTATTATTAAGCCCTTCTTAATAATAAGAAGCCAGAAACAATTATGTGGTGATTATATTATTAATAAATTGAAAAAATAAATCCTCCACTGGTTTTTCTAAAAAGCCTCTTTCATTTTCATTGATTGCAAAACAGGGACACTGCTACCCCCAGCCCCAGGGAGAAGCATCTGGAGAGGGGGCCGGGTGTGGGCTCACACGGCCGTCCACGTCCAGACTGGTCCCCGCGTCGCAGCGCAGCATCTGTGACCCCCGCAGGGCCTTCCCCACGGGCTCCGGGGCAGTGAGGCTCCCAGACAGGAGCACGGGCCCAGAAAATCCTGCTGGGTATGGAAGACAGGTGCAGCCAGAGCCACGCAGGGCTCGTGGGCCCCAAGGGGACACTTCCGGAAGGCTGTGATGGGGACTGAAGGGCCTGGCACAGCGCCCGGCGAGCACTCACTCCTTCATTTGCTCATTCACCCACAGTAACTGAGGGCCTAATAATGAGCACCAGGCACTCAGGGGCACAGAGACACAGCAGGAACTAACCGTCAGAAATCCCATTCCCCACGGTGCCCAGTTTCTAGTGAGAGGAGACAAGACATGTACATTCAAAACATACGTACGATTTTACACGGCATCACATGGCAGAAAACATGGTGGGCACAAATAGAGCAGAAAAGGGGACCAAGAGTGTCTGACGAAGGTGTGGAGTTTGAAGCAGGATGGTCAGGAAAGGCATCACTGAGATCTGAGGTGCAGGACATTTGGGCAAAAACTCAGAGAAGGGAAAATACCAGCTTTACAGATAACACGAGGGCCAGCAGGTGCCAAGGCCCCAAGTAGGCCCCAGCGGTTTGGAGGATCAGCAGCCAGTGCGGCTAAAGCCCAGCCTGGGGGAGCGGGCTGAGGTCTGGGAGCCAGCAGGGCATCCGGCAGGGGGGACCTGTGGCGTTTTGATGACTTTTACTCTGAGAAGGGAAGCCAGTGGAAGCAGCTAGAGGATTTGGGCAGGGGCATGACGTGACTTGACTTAATTTTCAAAGGATCCCTCTGGGTGCTTTGGGAACAGTTTAAGGGTGGGAAAGGGCAAAAAACAAAAAAAAAAGAATGGGAGGCGGGGAACAATTTTGCCACTGCAAAAATCCAAGTCAGCCAACTGATCATAGCTTGGTGGTGAGAAGTGGTCAGATTCTACCCAAAGCTGACTAGATTTACTGACATATCCATCAAGGGTACAAGAGGAAGGGAGGGATCTAAAGTTAGACGGTGATGAGAGCTGAGTGCCTCCCATCCCAATGTCCAGTTTTGTTTTCTTGTCAGTTTTTTTTAGTGACTTCCCTAAACTAATTCTGTAAGGTCTATATTCCTCGCTTTGTGTGCCCCTGAAGTCTCTGCTCGGTTAGCTAAGTGGTCAGGTAAGGGGCAGGACTTCCCTTCCTTAAATTCCTTGAACCGGTATCTGAGCCTGCTGGGAGCTCTGTGCCTGCGTTCAGGCAGCTTACAACTCGCATCCAGTCTTCTTTCTTGTCTGTGCAGAGACTCAAGTTCATCTGACAGACTGAGTTTCTTAGGCCATCCCTGGGCTTGTGCTCAGTCCTGCATGTGTGGCATTCTGGGCTCCTAGGAACATCCTGGCGCCTTCCAAACCCTCCAGGGGACACCCCGCTCCTCAGATTTCCCTTCCGGGTCTCTTGCTGGCCTCCGGCTTGCCTGCTAAGCTTCTGGTCAGTCTCTGGTTTGCACCGTTTCTGCCTGGGGCAGCCGTGATGTTCAGTAAGGATCACTGACTATTTCTGATGGATGGTCTGTGGATATGGTTTCTAAGTGAGTTCTGATTAAAGTCAAATAAAGACAAGCCCTAAGAACAAGATTTTTTTTGATGGAGCTGCTGGAACCAGGGGCCACTTACTGGGGATGGGACTTTCAGGGTACTCTAGACTCATTCTTTTTCCTCAGTGGTTCCAAGGTGCTGGTCAACAAAGGCTATGGCAGATCTGGGTGGAAAGAGGGGAAGTTAAAATGGTACAAAGCATGCTATTCTTACTGAGGCTGAGCCATTTTTTTCTTGAATAGATGCTCCTCACATTGATTGAGTCCTTTAACTATTAAGAGTTCTGAACAAGCTGACTTTGGCGTTTCTGCCGTTACTATTTTATTTGTGGAGAAACAGATTTTTCAGAGGTTCTTCTTCTATTATTCCAAAAGTCCACTCCTCTGTAACTTACTTTTTGGACTTACTTGGTCATAAAAACTTACCTTTGATTTGTATAAAAATCAGCCTTACCCTTTTTAAGGAATGTGAAGAGAAAAAATTTGTAGTGTTCCCAAATACTTAGCATTTTTCTAATTTTCCACCTTTGCAAACAAAATGACAACACTCTAGAGAGGTGCATCTTTAGGTAGAGATAATTATTTCTATAAGATAAATTTATATGTGTACAACTGCTATGTTTAATGGCATGTACAGTCTAATTTAGATAAACGGTTCCAAATTGCTTTCTCCTAGGGTTTTAACATGGGCTTCCTGGAGAGCTCAAATGATAAAGAATCTGCCCACAACGCAGGAGACCTGAGTTCAGTCCCTGGGTCCTGAAGATCCCCTGGAGAAGGGCATGGCAACCCACTCCAGAGGAGCCTGGTGGGCTACAGTCCATGGACTCACAAAGAGTCCACGACGGAGCGATCAATACACACACACACAGGATTTTAACATAAACATACGTGTTTAATATATGTTTATACCTAAGTGTAAAACTAGGAGAAGGCAATGGCACCCCACTCCAGTACTCTTGCCTGGAAAATCCCATGAACGGAGGAGCCTGGTAGGCGGCAGTCCATGGGGTCCCACAGAGTGGGACACGACTGAAGCAACTTAGCAGCAGTAGCAGCAGCAAGCAAAAAAGTAATGTGACGCATTAAATTTTTATTTATTTGGTTAATCTGATGGAAGGAGGGCTTCATTATGTTAGTTAAGGTTTCTTAATAACTAGTGAGGGTGAATATCTTAAAAAAAAAACTCTCAACATATTAATATAGGCCATCTGAAGGTCCTATGTGAATTGTCTTTGTTAGTTTTATCTTGAAAAACTGTCTTAATGGAGCTCTTCCTAAATTCTGGAACACAGCCCCTTTGTGTGTGTGTGTGTGTGTGTGCAGCCCCTTTGTGTGTGTGTGTGTGTCTCTGTTCTCTTTTTGGTTTCTGTTTTCAGGGTCCTGCAAGGAAGGCATTTCTTATCCAAGATGATAAAGTGGGAAGCAATTTAAGCCTGTGCTATAAACCTAGGCTTTTCTTTTTCCTTTTATGATTATTTTCTCTTTGTTCCTTGGAACTGCACTCCTTGAGAAGCTTTTATTGCCTTGGGGTGGTGGAAGATAAAGCTAAAACAGAAGGAACGTTTGTTCAGCTTTGAGTTTCAAATTACTTCTAAAAGTCCACAGACAAAAAGGAATCTAAGAAACTAACCAAAGCATTTTGATTCACAAGAAGATGTCTTTTTCACAAAATGAAATGAAAAACTTCCCATCTTTTCCTAAGTTTATACAACCAAATTTATCCATCCCTTCAAAATTTGGGTCATTCACCTATAACATTTGCTAGTGCTGGTGACTTTTTGAAGTTATTACTATAACGGCTCTTTTAGATGTTTTTCTACGTTAATACCTCCATTAAAAGTTTCCTACTTCTTCCTGGGTCAAATTTGAGAATTCATGTCTTCACCGCAAAGCCATGGCAGGTGGGATAAAGCCTATGCCCTTCATGCCTAGGCTCTGTAAGTGTGCTGGTTTATAGGGCAGAAGCAACGCTGTAGGCGCGATTTCAGAACCTGGGCTGGGAAGAGTGTCCTGGGTGGCCATGGTGGGTTAGTGTAGACAGGGGTCCTTAAAGTGAGACAGGAAAGCAGAAGAAGGGTTGGAGATATGACTGCAGAGAACGAGGCAGCTGAAGACAGAGAGAGCGCTGGCCTGCGGTGCTGGCTGTGAAGACGGAGAAAGGGAAGCGAGGCAGTGAGGACCCTCGAGGCTGCGAATGGCCCTCCGCTGACAGAGTGGAGGAACCGGGGCCCCGGCTCTACAGTCACGAGGAACTGAACACTGCCGACAGCATAGACGGTTCTCCCCGAAAGGCCTCCCGATACCTCGGCTTTCGCTTGGCGAGACCTAAGTCAGACCTCTCATCTCCAGAGTTGTTAAATAAGTTGGAAATTCTCATTATTACTCCTTCTTCTTCTTCTTTTTTTTTTTTTTAAATTATACTATACTTATGATCTCTAGATGGCAGAGGAACCATCTTTAGATGGCGAGGAACCAGAGACCAAATTGCCAACATCCACTGGCTTACAGATAAAGCAGGAGAATTTCAGGAAAACATCTATTTCTGCTTCACTGACTAGGCTAAAGCTTTTGAATGTGTATATCACAACAAACTGTGGAAAATTCTGAAAGAGATGGGAATACCAGACCATCTTACCTGCCTCCTGTGAAACCTGTATGCAGGTCAAGAAACAACACTTAGAACTGGACATGGAACAATAAACTGGTTCCAAATTGGGAAAGGAGTATGTCAAGGCTGTATACTGTCAACCTGCTTATTTAACTTATATGCAGAGTACATCATGAGAAACGCTGAGCTGGAGGAAGCACAAGCTGGAATCAAGATTGCCGGGAGAAATATCAATAACCTCAGCTATGTAGATGACACCACCCTTATGGCAGAAAGTGAAGAAGAACTAAAGAGCCTCTTGATGAAAGTAAAAGAGGAGAGCGAAAAAGTTGGCTTAAAGCTCAACATTCAGAAAACGAAGATCATGGCATCTGGTCCCATCACTTCATGGCAAATAGATGGGGAAACAGTGGAAACAGTGTCAGACTTTATTTTTGGGGGCTCCAAAATCACTGCAGATGGTGATTGCAGCCACAAAATTAAAAGATGCTTGCTCCTTGGAAGAAAAGTTATGATCCACCTAGACAACATGTTAAAAAGCAGAGACATTACTTTGCCAACAAAGATCCATGTAGTCAAGGCTAGGTCTTTTCCAATAGTCATGTACAGATGTGAGAGTTGGACCATAAAGAAGGCTGAACACGAAAGAACTGATGCTTTTGAACTGCGGTGTTGGAGAAGACTCTCGAGAGTCCCTTGGACTGCAAGGAGATCCAACCAGTCCATCCTAAAGGAGATCAGTCCTGAATAGTCACTGGAAGGACAGATGCTGAAGCTGAAGCTCCAATACTTTGGCCACCTGATGCGAAGAGCTGACTCACTGGAAAAAACCCTGATGCTGGGAAAGATTGAAGGCAGGAGGAGAAGGGGACAACAGAGGATGACATGGTTGGATGGCATCACTGACTCAGTGGACATGAGTTTGAGCAAAGTCTGGGAGATGGTGAAGGACAGGGAAGCGTGGTGTCCTGCAGTCCATGGGGTCAAAAAGATGTGGACACGACTGAGCGACTGAACAGTAACAATGATCTGTACAATTTCATCATTTGACATGATAGCTCAGATTCTAAATTACTCTAAAATACCAGGTAGATTCATTTAAATTTTATTATATCTACTACTGTGGGCAGGAATCCCTCAGAAGAAATGGAGTAGCCATCATGGTCAACAAAAGAGTCCGAAATGCAGTGCTTGGATGCAATCTCAAAAACGACAGAATGATCTCTGTTCGTCTCCAAGGCAAACCATTCAATATCAAGTTATCCAAGTCTATGCCCCAACCAGTAACACTGAAGAAACTGAAGTTGAACGGTTTTATGAAGACCTACAAGACCTTTTAGAACTAACATCCAAAAAAGATGTCCTTTTCATTATAGGGGACTGGAATGCAAAAGTAGGAAGTCAAGAAACACCTGGAGTAATAGGCAAATTTGGCCTTGGAGTACAGAATGAAGCAGGGCAAAGACTAATAGAGTTTTGCCAAGAAAATGCACTGGTCATAGCAAACACCCTCTTCCAAGAACACAAGAGTAGACTCTACACATGGACATCACCAGAAGGTCAACACCAGAATTAGATTGATTATATTCTATGCAGCCAAAGATGGAGAAGCTCTATACAGTCAACAAAAACAAGCCTGGGAGCTGACTGTGGCTCAGATCATGAACTCCTTATTGCCAAATTCAGACTTAAATTGAAGAAAGTAGGGAAAACCGCTAGACCATTCAGGTATGATGTAAATCAAATCCCTTATGATTATACAGTGGAAGTGAGAAATAGATTTAAGGGCCTAGATCTGATAGATAGAGTGCCTGATGAACTACGGAATGAGGTTCGTGACATTGTACAGGAGACAGGGATCAAGACCATCCCCATGGAAAAGAAATGCAAAAAGGCAAAATGGCTGTCTGGGGAGGCCTTACAAATAGCTGTGAAAAGAAGAGAGGTGAAAAGCCAAGGAGAAAAGGAAAGATATAAGCATCTGAATGCAGAGTTCCAAAGAATAGCAAGAAGAGATAAGAAAGCCTTCTTCAGCGATCAATGCAAAGAAATAGAGGAAAAGAACAGAATGGGAAAGACTAGAGATCTCTTTAAGAAAATTAGAGATACCAAGGGAACATTTCATGCAAAGATGGGCTCGATAAAGGACAGAAATGGTCTGGACCTAACAGAAGCAGAAGATATTAAGAAGAGGTGGCAAGAATACACGGAAGAACTGTACAAAAACGATCTTCACAACCCAGATAATCATGATGATGTGATCACTAATCTAGAGCCAGACATCTTGGAATATGAAGTCAAGTGGGCCTTAGAAAGCATCACTATGAACAAAGCTAGTGATGGAATTTCAGTTGAGCTATTTCAAATCCTGAAAGATGATGCTGTGAAAGTGCTGCACTCAATATGCCAGCAAGTTTGGAAAACTCAGCAGTGCCCACAGGACTGGAAAAGGTCAGTTTTCATTCCAATCCCAAAGAAAGGCAATGCAAAAGAATGCTCAAACTACTGCACAATTGCACTCATCTCACATGCTAGTAAAGCAATACTCAAAATTCTCCAAGCCAGGCTTCAGTAATATGTGAACCGTGAACTCCCTGATGTTCAAGCTGGTTTTAGAAAAGGCAGAGGAACCAGAGAGCAAATTGCCAACATCCGCTGGATCATGGAAAAAGCAAGAGAGTTCCAGAAAAACATCTATTTCTGCTTTATTGCCAAAGCCTTTGACTGTGTGGATCACAATAAACTTTGGAAAATTCTGGAAGAGATGGGAATACCAGACCACCTAACCTGCCTCTTGAGAAATCTGTATGCAGGTCAAGAAGCAACAGTTAGAACTGGACATGGAACAACAGATTGGTTCCAAATAGGAAAAGGAGTACGTCAAGGCTGTATATTGTCACCCTGCTTATTTAACTTCTATGCAGAGTACATCATGAGAAATGATGGACTGGAAGAAACACAAGCTGGAATCAAGACTGCCAGGAGAAATATCAATAACCTCAGATATGCAGATGATACCACCCTTATGGCAGAAAGTGAAGAGGAACTAACAAGTCTCTTGATGAAAGTGAAAGAGGAGAGTGAAAAAGTTGGCTTAAAGCTCAACATTCAGAAAATGAAGATCATGGCATCTGGTCCCATCACTTCATGGGAAATAGATGGGGAAACAGTAGAAACAGTGTCAGACTTTATTTTTTTGGGCTCCAAAATCACTGCAGATGGTGACTGCAGCCATGAAATTAAAAGACGCTTACTCCTTGGAAGAAAAGTTATGACCAACCTAGATAGTATATTCAAAAGCAGAGACATTACTTTGCAGACTAAGGTCCATCTAGTCATGGCTATGGTTTTTCCTGTGGTCATGTATGGATGTGAGAGTTGGACTGTGAAGAAGGCTGAGCGCTGAAGAATTGATGCTTTTGAAGCGTGGAGTTGGAGAAAACTCTTGAGAGTCCCTTGGACTGCAAGGAGATCCAACGAGTCCATTCTGAAGGAGATCAACCGTGGGATTTCTTTGGAAGGAATGATAGTAAAGCTGAAGCTCCAGTACTTTGGCCACCTCATGTGAAGAGTTGACTCATTTGAAAAGACTAGGGATTGGGGGCAGGAGGAGAAGGGGACGACCGAGGATGAGATGGCTGGATGGCATCACGGACTCGATGGACCTGAGTCTGAGTGAACTCCGGGCGATGGTGATGGACAGGGAGGCCTGGAGTGCTGCAATTCATGGGGTCACAAAGAGTCAGATATGACTGAGCGACTGAAATGAACTGAACTGAAGACTTACAATTTTGTGGACTATAACAACTCCCTCCTCCCAATTTATCTTTCAGTATGAAAAAAAACATAGTTGTAAGCAATTATATATATAAAATTTTATAAAATTTTAGTTTTTTGATTACTATCTGAAAATAAGGTAGGGGGTATCTCTGTTAGGCATTTATAATATAAAGTAAAGTTCCATCAAAGTTGTTGGGAAATTTTTCTATTTAAAAGAAATTGCCAAGATTAATGGGCTTCCCAGGTGGCGCAGTGGTAAAGAACCAGTCTGCCAATGTAGGATAGATGGTAGGGAAGCAGGTTCAAACCCCGGGTCGGGAAGATCCCCTGGAGGAGGAGATGGTAACCCACTGCAGTATTCCTGCCTGGAAAACTCCATGGACAGAGAAGCCTGGCAGCTACAATCTACGGGGTGGCAAAAAGTCAGACACGATGAGTGCATGTGCACACACACACACACAC
>NW_024070186.1:3296437-3329539 GCF_014754425.2 Oryx dammah | reverse complement strand
CACACACACGCGCACACACACACACACACACGCACACACACGCACACACACACACACATTATCAAGGGAAAAAATCGTAAGACATGATCCCTATTATAGAAATCAACTGTTTCCACGTTGAAATTAGAATAAAATCAAGAAAACTCGGATTTTAGATTTTATCTGTCCTATAGCCATCTACCATTCCTGAACCTTTACTATATGCATACTTTGTTAGTCTGGTGACCCAAAGAAGAAATCAGAAAATTAAAATACCCCTCAGCAAAGTGATGTTTACAAAAGATTAGTCCATGCATATGTATGGACCTTTACACGCTATATCATTTGATACTAATGACATTATGAGAAAACTGAGGCTTACAGAGTTTAATCGACTCTATGCCCAGGAAATAGTGTTTATATATATATAGCTAGCAGTATCATACGGTTTGTCCAAACTTAAGGACTAAACCAACACGTACTGCACTTCTGTATCAGAGAGGGTGACGCTAAGGAGTGATTCGATCTGGGGAGAGGCTGAGGCCTGTCTACTCAGTTGTTAGGATACACACACACTTTGAAATGCTTTTTCCTGGAAACACAGATGGATGGTCAGGTCTCTTGTATTCAGTTAGAGCGCTCCTGCTGATATTACAGACCAGATTTCAGGAAGGGCAGGGGCTGTGCCCGTCACAGCTTCTCCTGTTGGGTGGTACATGGCGGGGTGACAGTCAACCTCTGCTGATGTTCCGCGTGGAAGACCTGCAGGGGTCTGACTGCACTGCTGCTGCTCGACAGACAGCACGCGGGCCACCTGTGCCGATTTAATTTTCTCGTATCTGTGGTTAAACGCTAAAGCAAGTAAAATTAATTTAAATAAATATTTTACTTCACCAAACATCCAAACTATGATCATTCCAACACATCATCAAAATAGAACAACCGCGATAGTTCACACTCATTTCTTGAAACGAAGTCTTGAAACGGAGTCTTGAAAACCCAGTGCATGCTCGTTGCAGTGCTCCAAGGCCCGATGTAGCGAACAGACACCACCCTGGACAGCACAGGTATAATCCACCTAACAGTCTAAACTTCCAAATTTTTCCACATGTAGACTGTTACATAAAATAACCATTGTAACAAAACAAGATGATAACATATCTAGGCAAAATCTTTTGAATACCTGCTTTAACAAATCAGCTTATCAGTCATTTACTGTGTGAGAATATGTATCCAGTTATCCAATGCAGAGAAGACCTGAAAGTTCTGTTCTCCATGAGTTTCTTTTGTAGCTTTTATTCTGCCTGGCCAACTATCGTTTCAGAGATAACATTAAGTCAGCTCTTTTCAGAATTTCTCTCAGAATGAACAAATTCCAAACTGGTGGTAGTATTAATACAGTACCATGTGGTGTGTATCGCATATAAAAATTGTGTACTAAAATACGTTTCTCCTCTGTTACAGAAACTGGCTAACATTTCTGTGCCCTGTGAGAACGGAAACACTTAGACCTCAAGAAGCTGGAGTCACCAGCACGTGAGACAGAAGGAAGGGCCTTCAGCCTCTCCGCCCTTTCCAGGGCTAGCACACAGGCTCAGGACAACGTCGGGTGGATGGATGAGACGTTTCTGCAGCCAGGCCCCACGGGACAGATCCTGGCCGAGTCCAGGTCAACAGGCCTGCAGCCCATAAGTTGCTCGGTGTCTTGACAGGACCGATGCTTGTCCACGGGCGTGCCGGGGCCTGACGCTTGCTCCACGTGCGCGGGCGCGCCGGGCCATGAGTGGGTGCCGGGGCCTGAGGCTCACTCCATGTCCGCGGGCGCCGGGGCCTGATGCTCACGCCTGGAGGCACACTGTTCACCATGCAGAGCTGGGCAGGACTCCAGCGGCACTGAGGCACGCTTTCTCTCAGATGCCGACGGCCCCTGTGGCTTCCTCTCTGCAGACAGTCCCAGCTGGAAAGAACTGCTCTACCCCTTCCCCGGGAACAGCTGCACCCGGGGCTGGTTTGGGCCAACAGAGGCCCGGGCTGGTCCCCTCTCACGACGGCCTCTGAGCGCTGTCCTGGCCTCAGGGGTCCCAGCAGCAACAGCACGGAGTTCACGCCCTCCCGCAGCTCAAGGCTGCTGCTTTGACTCCTCATGGATTCAGGGTGCTCCTTAGGGCACTCCCCGAGAAGCATCCTACGAAGGTCTGAAGTCCTGACCCAGAATGGCTTTTCATAATTACACGGTAAGTCACTCTTGAATATACTAAATATCCTCAAGCCACAGCAGGCACGCACAGTCTTTCCTTCAAACGTCGGGGAACAAGCCCTATGCGGGCTGACGGTAGGAAATGTGTCTAGAAAGTCTGCCGGCCCCGAGGACGGCCCCACAGGAGCTCGTAAGGAGCTTCTGAAACACCAGCTCAGGAGAGACGAGGCCTTGCACACACACCGACTAACCTCCAACCCCAGCCAACGAAAGCTCAGAGGGACCACCCGACCTGGTCTCAGGCCATCAGATGGGAGCTACATCTGAAGAGGGTGGGTGGTGGTTCAGGGAAGGTCAGTTTTCTGCAGGAAAGAGTATTTCGGAGGCAGACTACTGGGCACACCTCGATGAGACAAAGCCTGGTCGACCCCTCGGGGCTCCCTGCCATCCGCGTGGCACTGAAAGGAGCACCGCCACCGGCATGAGCAGCGCAGGGCAGGGCGGTCTCTCCCTTGACGGCGATCTCACTGGCTGTGCTGGGGAGGAGGGGCGCAGGCCGGGGGGACGAGGGCACACACGTTCCTTTCAGAAGCTGCTGGCATCCTCAGTGTGGGCTCTGTCCTCCCGGTCACCCGGCTCTGGGGCAGGGAGGGAGGGACGGCGGGGTGAGGACAGGCCCGCTGGGCCCAGCAGAGCGTGTCCTCAGGCAGGGGCCTGGCCGCTCTGGTCAGCAGCCCTGCGGGACTGCAGGCTGGAGGCAGGGACGTGGTCTCAGGATGACCGGAGCTGGGCTGGACGAGGCGCCTCCTGCGCTGGGCCCCCGAGAGATCTCAGGGCTTCAGCTAAAGCTGGGGCGGTTGTGGGCGACGCACGAGCGGCTCGCCAAGCAGAATCCCTCAGATCCACACCTGCTGAGCTGGACACAGCTGGGGTCCAGTCTGACTCAGCTGCTGTCTAGCCGTGGGGCCCTCAAGTCCCTGACCCTCCATAGGCCACAGTCTCCTCCCTGGGGAGGCGAGCCCTTCACATGTGCTGGGTGCCCACGGTGGACACGTGGGAAGGGCTTAGCATGGTCCCAACATCTGCGATGGACTCAGCACACGCAGGCCATTCACAGTGCACTGGGCACCCCCGACCCAGCACAGGTGGGCGTGGGCCACCCTCCAGCCTCAGACCTGGGCGCTCTCCTGGACAGGCCTCGGCCACCCTCCAGCCTCAGACCTGGGCGCTCTCCTGGACAGGCCCACGGCCGCCCTGCTCGGGGCGCCCACAGACCTGGGGCACTCTCCTGGACGGTCCCACGGCCACCTGCTCAGGGGACGCCCACAGACCTGGGCTAACGGGCTCCGAGCGCAGGCCGCTCTGAAACGTTCAATAAACGTTCTGGGTCCCAGGGGCTACATGTTGATGTAGCTTATCTGTCAAGAGCCGAGTTCACTGAAGGAGCTGCTCCGGCATCAGTGGGGACCCGGACTGCAGGCTGGCTGGGGAGAGGAGAGGAGGGAGGGGACGCACGTGAAGCTCCTACGATGCCCCATGCGTGATATTCTCGTGACCTTTCTCTCACTAAACTCAACAGGAAACAAGGACACGGGATGAGCAGTATTCCTGAATGGCCGGGCAGAACCCCGTGAACCTGAGACCAGCTGGGGATTTGGACACAGGACACCCCAAGGCAACACATTCAGGAGGCTGGGAATTCTAGGGGTTGCTGGTGGGAACCCTGGCTCAGAGGATCGGGAAGGGCAAGGCCTCCAGGAAGCCCAGCACAACGGTCACAGAAAGGGGGTCGCCTGGACGTCACACGGTGGCCCTGGAGCACACAGGATGCAACTGGTCCCCTTCTGGTGACAGAGTATGACCTCACAGGCCTGAGCGACAGACAGCAAGAGGGCTCTGGTCTGCTCCTGAAAAACACACGTCGGTGCCGCAAGAGGGCAAAGGGCCTGCAGTGCCTGCAACCAACCCGGTTCTAGCCTGACCAGAGACGCCAGGCGCGGCCTCATCCAGGGCTGGCGTGTGAAAGTGCAAACGTGGGGGTTCAGACCGTCAGGACACGTGATTAAGACAAGACAGAGGCATTGCGTTGTTTGCTTCACACGGCTGACTCTGACGCCCAAAGAGGCACTTGAGGCACATAATGACCCGCAAACACAACCGCCCCCGAGCAGGCGGGACCCTCCAGTCCTTGCGGTGGACAGGCGTGGGGGTGCCGCCACCCCGAAGCGGCTGTCCCTGCTCTCTCTACAGATGAGAGGCGGGACCCTCCAGTCCTTGCGGTGGACAGGCGTGGGGGTGCCGCCACCCCGAAGCAGCTGTCCCTGCTCTCTCTACAGATGAGAGGTCCAGCAGCCTCCATGGGGCATCCAGCAAGGCAGTGACTGAGGCAGGACTCCACCTCAGCCCTGACTCCAGGGCCTATGCTGAGCACAGGCTCACCGCCCTGCTCCCTGAGAAAGGGCTGTAGAAAACGCGCCTTCAGATGAATGGAACGTGGAATGAGATCTTCTCATGGCAAAGGGCCAACTCTGACCTTGTTCTCTATCCAACAACTCATTCACTCAATGTCTTTTGGAGTAAGTCTTCCCCAAAACGAGGCGTGTTCTAGTTAACTGATGAGTGTCCTTAATTTGTTTTACATAGTCTGTATTCCTCTGTCTTCTTAAAGCGATTATTTAGACGGCAACGGAACTGCTTATTCTGCTTCGGGACTCTCGTTTTCCAACAGCACGCACAAGGACTGCTACGTGGCCATCTTCCAGGACAGCCTTGAGGCTTTGCAGCCCTCCCTGCGGGCAGGAGCAGGCTCTCTGTCCTGCTGCACTATATCCTGCCCGAGCTGATGTGGCCTCCCTCTTCTCTGTCCCAGCCACTTACTGCTTGTCACCTGCACTGCACAGACTTTGCTTTCATCTTGAAGCTTCACAGTGAAGTCATCTCCAGACACGAGGTGTTAGCATATTAACGTGAGGTACCTGTTACCCCTTAGTTTAAAATTTTTTTTCTTTGTCCTATAAGGAGTTATAAGAAACTTAACAATGGATACCTGTAGTGAAATGGGCTGGCAAAAGGAAGTAGGAGGAGAAAAAGGAGCTGTTTTTTCTCTTTTTTCCCTTTAGTTAACTGGGACTGTCTAATGTTACATGCGCTTTAGTTTTACAACAACAGTGGTTAAGTGGGAAGGGAGACTTTTATCCTTTTCAACCTTTTTCTATTAAACAAACAAACAAACAAACCCCTATGTTCACAGCAGCACTATTTACAATAGCCAAGACATGGCAACAACCTAAAATGTCCATCCACGGATGAATGGATAAGGCGGATGTGATACATACATACAGTGGAATGACCCAGATAGCCACGACGGTGCGGTCACTCACCTAGAGCCAGACATCCTGGAATGCGAAGTCAAGGGGGCCTTAGGAAGCATCACTACGAACAAAGCTAGTGGAGGTGATGGAATCCCAGTGGAGCTGTTTTAAATCCTAAAAGACGATGCTGTGAAAGTGCTGCCTTCAATATGCCAGCAAATTTGGAAAACTCAGCAGTGGCCACAGGACTGGAAAAGGTCAGTGTTCATTCCAATCCCAAAGAAAGGCAATGCCAGAGAATGCTCAAACTACCGCACGATTGTACTCATCTCACATGCTAACCAAGTAATGCTCAAAATTCTCCAAGCCAGGCTTCAACAGTATGTGAACCGTGAACTTCCGGATGTTCAAGCTGGATTTGGAAACGCCAGAGGAAACCAGAGTTCAAATTGCCAACATCTGTCGGAGCATAAAAAAAGCAAGAGAGTTCCAGAAAAACATCTACTTCTGCTTTATTGACCACACCAAAGCATTTGACTGTGTAGATCAGATCAAACTGTGGAAAATTCTGAAAGAGATAGGAATACCAGACCACCTGACCTGCGTCCTGAGATATCTGTATGCATGTCAGGAAGCAACAGTTAAAACTGGACATGGAACCACAAATTGGTTTTCAAATTGGGAAAGGAGTACGCCAAGGCTGTATATTGTCACCCTGCTTATTTAACTTCTATGCAGAGTACATCATGAGAAACGCTGGGCTGGATGAAACATAAGCTGGAATCAAGATTGTTGGGAGAAATATCAATAACCTCAGATATGCAGATGACACCACCCTTATGGCGGAAAGCAAAGAGGAACTGAAGAGCATTTTGATGTAGGTGCAAGAGAAGAATGAAAAAGCTGGTTTAAAACTCAGCATTCAAAAAACTAAGATGGTGACATCTGCCATAAAAGGAATGAAATGATGCCGTGCAGCAACATGGATGGGCCTACAGATGACCAAACGAAGCAAACTGAGTGAAGTGAAGGCGCTCAGGCGTGTCCGACTGTTCGCGACCCCGTGGACTGCAGCCTGCCAGGCTCCTCTGTCCATGGGATTCTACAGGCAACAAGACTGGAGTGGGCTGCCATTTCCTTCTCCAGGGGACCTTCCCAACCCAGGGAGTGAACCCAGGTCTCCTGCACTGTAGGCAGACGCTTTTACTGTCTGAGCCACCAGGGAAGTCCAAGCAAACTAAGTCAGAACTAAAAAGACAAACATCCTATGGCATTGCTTACACGTGGCATCTCAGACATGAGACAGATGAAGCATCTGCAACACGGATGCAGAGAGCAAGCCTGTGGCTGCAGCGCGGGGTGCAGCGGAGGGATGCATTGTGAGCTGGAGACGAGCAGGGGCAAACTATTATCTATAGGGTGGATAAGCAAGGTGCCACTGTACAGCACAGGGAGCTATATTTAACATGCTGTGATAAGCCACAACGGAAAAGGGCAAAACCTGATCATATGCATAGTGACATCTATGCATATACATTTATGCATATTCACTCATATCTGAGACATGAATAGACACAGACACAAATTTTAAAAATGCCTGTGTGTGCCACTAACTTAAGAAATATAAATTTCTTTCCTAAGGGTCCATTATATGATAATATTTATATACTGCAGTTGTTAGAAATTATAATTTCCCTTAGGAAGTAATGTCTGTGTATGTCTGTGTCCCTATATTTTAAGTTTCAGTTCAGTTCAGTTCAGTCGCTCAGTCGTGTCCAACTCTTTGCGACCCCATGAATCGCAGCACACCAGGCCTCCCTGTCCATCACCAACTCCCGGAGTTCACTCAGACTCACGTCCATCGAGTCCATGATGCCATCCAGCCATCTCATCCTTGGTCGTCCCCTTCTCCTCCTGCCCCCAATCCCTCCCAGCATCAAAGTCTTTTCCAGTGAGTCAACTCTTCGCATGAGGTGGCCAAAGTACTGGAGTTTCAGCTTTAGCATCATTCCCTCCAAAGAAATCCCAGGGCAGATCTCCTTCAGAATGGACTGGTTGGATCTCCTTGAAGTCCAAGGGACTCTCAAGAGTCTTCTCCAACACCACAGTTCAAAAGCATCAATTCTTTGGCACTCAGCCTTCTTCACAGTCCAACTCTCACATTCATACATGACCACAGGAAAAACCATAGCCTTGACTAGACGGACCTTAGTCGGCAAAGTAATGTCTCTGCTTTTCAATATGCTATCTAGGTTGGTCATAACTTTCCTTTCAGGGAGTAAGCGTCTTTTATAATTTCATGACTGCAGTCACGGTCTGCAGTGATTTTGGAGCCCAAACAATAAAGTCTGTCACTGTTTCCACTGTTTCCCCATCTATTTCCCATGAAGTGATAGGACTGAATGCCATGATCTTAGTTTTCTGAATTTTAAGTTTATGAATTAATAATTCCTAAGTATCTCTCAAAAAAAGTTCCTGGGGGCATATGTGCTATTTCTAAAGATAATTTTGAAGAAAACTCTTTGAGTTAAATTGACAAAAGAATAAACTCTCCTGTGGCATGTCTTTTATGATTACAACCTACACTGAGAAAACGGATCTTTCCAACAATTTTCCAAAAATTATTTAATGGCCTGGATTGTGAGATATCACTTGTAATTTTCTTCAAAAAATTAAAACCCATATAATTATTGTGTGTTAAAAGGCAAAGATACAGATATAAGACCTCATGATAAGAAAAGACTACCTACAATTAAAGAATTATTGCAAATATTGATATTTGCTTCATTTCTTGAAATCTGCTCCACCACTCTGAAAAAAGACACCCAGGAAAGTCTACATGATATTTTGTCTCCCTGAAAAGTGTGTCTATTCTTGTGGGTCTGGAACCTCTGATGAGCTTCTCCAACGTCTGGGATTACTGAGCCTCAAGAATCTCTCCAGCAGAGATTGCTAGAAAGCTTTCTGTTGCCACCACTAACTATTTTGGGTCCCTTCTACCTCCCCTTGCTCTCTGACACTCTGTAGGAAGTGTGCTGGGTTGAGGCAAACCCACAGTGACCTCTCCAAACCGGGGCAGGGCTCACCCCACTGTCCACTGCAGGGGAAAGCTGTTCATCTGGCCTCCTGTCTCATTAAGCTGCTGGACCCTTCCCTGTGAGACTGATACAGTCCTGCTGGGCAGGGCAGACAGGGCAGTTGGGAACAGGGGCTCAGAAAAAGAGCTGGCTCTTGACCAGGTGGACTTGCCCGAGTCATCTGAAGTACCGGTGATGCCCATGCAGCTTGGCGAAGCGGGAGGGAGGCCAAGGGACCGGTGAAGACAGAGCCTGGCGCACTGTAGGCAGCAGTGCTCAGGGAGTGAGTGAGGGAGGGAGGTGATGCCACCTCTCTAAGGGCACAATGCAGGCATCCAGCACGTGCCTGCTGGGTGAGGGAGGGAGGCGATCCCACCTCTCTAAGCGTGCACTGCAGGCTTCCAGCACGTGCTCAGTGAGGGAGGGAGACGATCCCACCTCTCTAATGCACACTGCAGGCATCCACAATGTGCCCGCTGGGTGAGGGAGGCGATCCCACCTCTCTAAGGGCACACTGCAGGCTTCCGGCACGTGCCCGCTGGGTGAGGGAGGGAGACGATTCTACCTCTCTAAGGGCACACTGCAGGCTTCCAGCACGTGCCCGCTGGGTGAGGGAGGGAGACGATTCTACCTCTCTAATGCAAGTCATCTGAACAAAACGCTGCCATCGCCTTCTTTAAGAGTCTGTTTAAAAAGGGACGCTGTTCACGTGTCTACTGGAAAACATGGATTGAGCAGGAGCGTAGAAGCAGAAGTCAGAACAGGAAGCAGCCTTTAGCTTTCTCTTTCCACACAGGTATAAACCCATCAGGCTTTCACAGCCAGAGATACACTCTGCAGCAAACTAACCCTGCCACAACAGAACGCCTTTTAAACAGCTGCCTGGGGCAAACTCCCTGGCAGTCCAGTGGTTAGGACTTCACGCTTTTCACTGCCATGGGCCCAGGTTCAATCCCTGATCAAGAAACTAAGATCCCACAAGTTGTGTGGTACAGCCAAAAAAAAAAAAAAAAAAAACTTTTAAGGAAACAAATTTAAATCCTGTGACTTCTCACCAGGTCAGAAAATCTCAACATTCACGTAGGTGCAATAACTGACAAGGGGAAAGAGGAGTCGCTGATCTGCCTCCTGTACCGGCTACGCCACAGCAGCCCGTTATTACTTAGGTCACTGAACAGAGTAAACGGCAGCTTTCACAGACTCTGAGAGCTCCAAAAGCCTAAAGGTCAGCGGGTCAATTACCAGAACACAGCCAGAAACCCTACCAGGGAAACGCAGAACTATATACAGAAGCAAGATCACACCCCTCTGTCCCACGGTATGTTTAACACGTTAAGTCAACACACCACTCATGTCCTAACCATGACATATTATTTTCTGTTACGCTATTAAAAAGCACAGATATTACAGAGACATGTCATTATTAGAACAGCAGTTTAATGCTAGCAGCATGACTACTGTGCGTATATTTTAAACTAAGGAAGACATTTATGAATTTCTATTAATACTGTCCTCTTTTTAGTCTGAATTTGAAGGGAGGATTCTTAAAGTTAGTCTAGCCTTCCATTTAATACAGACTTTCTCTCTACAGAATATTTTAAAAGATTTTGTAATAAAAGATAAATGCAGCAACTTTAAATATATATGGTTCTAAATTCCATAGGAGGTGCTGAATATGGATTACTATTGTTTTATATTTCTTAAATAAACTTTTTCTAGATTTTGGACACATGGTTATGATATTTAAATACTGTCTTTTTATTTTAAATCATTGCCAATTACTGTACATAGAGATTTGTCACGCTGAATTCTAATTCTGTTAAAATGACTCATAATACAAAGCCTGTACTTAGAAACAAATTTTGAAATCAAGTTGTAATTCTTCTCTGTAAAATATAATAAGTACTTCTGGCTAATACATACAATAATAAGCAGATACACAGTATCTGAGGTGTTTAATCTCAGCGCTAATCTGTCAAATCCTATCACAGAGCACCTCGGCAACAGGAAAACACCTCAGCATGAACTGTCAGTTACAATGTGGTGTTAAAAGAACCACAGAGTCTAGAGTCCCGCATATTGCAAGGAAAGAGACCGGTACAAACTCAGTTAAAGAAATATTAAAAACCAGACTGCAGTCAGCTTTGGTGCTAGCAAGGTATGACGGGAGAGGGGACTTTTGTCCTAAACAACAGTGCCACTCAGTGGTTGAACAATGGAGCGAGCTGGCAAACGGCGTGAATGGTGGGTGGCAAAAAGGAAAACGGAGTTTGGGAGGAGGCAATGAGACTGCAGGCAAAGAGATCCTGCGTTGCCATGGTAACTGTACCTGGGAGGCCAGTTAGGGTCTGGACAGGAACAGAAACCTGAGCATCGCTTCCTGTAACTACATCGCCTGGATTTCATAAGAAAAAATAATTAGATTTCATAAAGAGGAAAAAAATTAGCTTTTCTTTCATAGTTAATGCTATAATACTTTTACCTATCAACCTAATTACTAAAAGTACAGTGAATCAAACTATAACACAATCTTAGAATAATTAATATAAAGTATTTCTTGAAGGAACTAATTTTTAAGGTGTTTCCTTAAAAGTTTGTGCCTGTTTTTCTTGAGAAAAAAAAAGTTTCTACAGGTCTAAAGTACAGGAAACTAGCCATCAATGGATACTGCTGAGCAGATTTCACTGTCCTACAAATAACAGCATGATTTTATATTTTCTTATTTAAAAAATTCTTTATCCAAAAGTATCTATGTATTTAATTAAGAAGTAGAGATGTTCCTTTGAAATTGATTTCCTCCTGTAACAGACAAAATTTATTTTTAACGAAACTTGAAACCAATTTCTTCAGTGATAAGATAAAGACCTAGACAAGTTCTGATTTCATATTAAGTACTGAAAAGATTTCATAAGTTACCACATGCACTTATAAATGTCAACATGTAAAAATAAATCTGTGAACTGCATACCCTTTAAACTTGATATACTTACTATAGGCAAGATTTCATTTACAAATTGGACCTGTAGTAAATGCTTAAAATAAAGAAGTGCTCAAACTAAAAAAACATACAAGGAAAAGGGGGTCAGGGAGTGCATTTTCAGGACACGGGAGAGCAAGGAAAAGGAGGTGCCGGGAAGCACCTGGGGTACAGGGCCACTGAGAAGCAAGATTTGTGGGGGTCTCTGATTTCCTTCCTGGATGACAAAGCTCACCATGAAGTACAGCCACTGTCAACCGAATCCTCTCCTGGACAGGTCAGCATCTGAAGCCTTGTGCTATTTTGAGATTAACAAGCTGAAAAACAAGCCTTCTTAAAAGGCACCACATTTTCTATGTATGATAAAACATAATTAACGTATCTGCTTTCCCTGTAGCTCCTATACATTAGCAAAAAAAAAAAAAAAAAAATCAAAATTTGAATTATATAACAACTTTCAGTGCCTTGACCACTGGCTACAATGATGATTT
Organism: Oryx dammah; assembly: GCF_014754425.2. Taxonomy (NCBI): domain Eukaryota; kingdom Metazoa; phylum Chordata; class Mammalia; order Artiodactyla; family Bovidae; genus Oryx; species Oryx dammah. Next base: position 3,317,507 of record NW_024070186.1, on the reverse strand, counting down.
ACAGCACAGACAGCTCATCTGGAAACTACTGGGTTGTAATTAGACCATTCCTATCAATTAACAGTACGTGCATTTATATTCTCCCATAGCTGAAATAAAACCTGTAAATAGGTACATACTCCAAATAACTGATAAACAACTTTTAGTGGAACTTCCCAGGTCCTGAGTTTTCCTAATCCAGTTAAGTCTCTATTCACTGATAAGCAGTGTGCCTCACATTCTGTACACTCAAGTTTACGCTTGCTACTCGTTTTACTCGGCAGCTTCTGGATCGATCACCTATTAACGTATATTTAGAGACTGAAGCTAAGCTGAATACTGACGTCACCTGGAAAATGGTGGAGGACCATCTGCACTCCCTCCTTCCTTCAGGACCCCACCCCCAGCACAGATCCCCACGGCAGAATGCACTTCAAATAACAGATATTTGAATGCTGGCTTTCTCATAGAACTCTTCCTCTATATGAGCAGAGATAATTGAGAGTTAACTAACCCATAAGGGTTATCCATAAGGGTTTTCAGCTGCATAAACAACCGCTTTTCGAAACAAGGTTCAAGTTTTCCTACAGAGTGCACTTTAAAAAGGCATGAAGCACAGGGCTGTTCCGAGACGGTCAGAAGCCCTGTCCCAGCGTGGGTCTTGGGAAGGAGTCAGCACTGTGCTCAACCCTTCCGGGCCAGGGGACACAGCAGGTTCAGGTCAGCATCGGGGCGCGGCAGGACACTGGCGGGAAACGCCCACAGAAAGAACCGCCGCTGGAGGAGAGTTAACAAACACACCTTTCATCTAAGGAACCATAGGTGTGCAGAGCTGGCATGCTCCCCAGGGGTCAGGTCAAACCCTTTATTTCCGGTTGGGGAAAAGGGTCAGAAAGTTTCTGGATTCTGCCTGTGGTTCACTGGAGAGCAAGTGAAGGATCAACCTACCCCATTTCTATCGGTACAAACTGCTCTCTTCACCTTTTGGCCTATTTTATTAAAACCTTTGTTCAGGGAGGGGCCCCGACAGACCGAGCATCTTTAATATGAAGGTAGAGAAGCTTTCTGTAGGTTGGCGTGAGAAGAATAAACCAGAAATGAAACGAAGAGCTGCCAAACAAGATCGCTTCTGTTTCGCACAGGGACCGGTCACGGAATGCCCCAGCGACGCTCCTGTTCCAAATGCTCTGCTTAAGTGCTCTGTTGCTTCCTTCTAACTCGGGACTTAGTTTTCATCAATTGTTCAGTCCTCATGTACTTCCTTTCTCACTCACTGTGATATTAATACTTGACATTTCCTTAGAGACACAACTTTATATTTCTATCGTCATTTGGCTTGGTTCCTCAGAAAATTTAAGCTACGGCATTAAGAGATTCTCTGACTCATTTGCCTGCCATCAGTTAGAATTACTACTAACTATGGCTTGTTATCAAAGCAATATTGAAATCATATTTGTTTAGAACAATAAAACAGTACAATTAAGAAATATATAAAATAACATTCATTTCCATCCTGGAAGTGGGCATGTCTCCTGGCATTAAAATACATTTATGGATTTGCAGTCTCCTTCTCTTTAAATCACGTGTGATAGCTCTGCATTAAAAAGAGAAGAGTGTAATAATATTAAAAGATGTTCCTATTTAAGGTAAATGGAATATTCTAATAGAAATTTAAACAGCCATTATATAAAGTCTAATACTTCATATAGGCAATGAAAGATAAATGTAACTAATAGAAGCACACTGATGATTGTTGAACACACAGAGTTTGTTTTCTGTTATTGGCATATAGAGTCCATTTAACTTAAGTTTACCAGTTTAAATACCAGTAATTAAAATTTTGGTAACGTTGGATGCAATCGTCTTAAACAGAGTATATGGAACATGGGTTAATATTTAACAATTCAATAGATTCTTGTTCTTGTCAACACTGAGTGTTGGGTACTGAACTTGGCTATGATCCAGGCTATGATTCCTTTACGACGTGGATGAGGCAGGGGTCAAGAGGGTATCTGCCCCGACACTAAACAGCCACAGACTCCAGGCTTTGTGAGGCCTCAGGATTGATTTCTGTAGGTTTTCTGCCATCATGGTAGTATCTCGTGCTTCTGGAATACAGACAGCAGAGCCCACAGCTAAGAATAAATGTAGCTGTTTCTAACTGGCTTGATTCACACATCTTTGGAGGTAAGTGGAAAATATGAGAAAAAGTTCTGGGTAGGAACCCGAAAGGCTCTCTTATGAACACAATGAGTGAGGCGAAGTGCTGGGAAGCCCCTGAAGGGGAGGGCGCCGGCACAGCCCCGGGGCCGCGCACACCGAGAGCCGGTCTCACGCTCTCCGCCTCTCCCGGTGCCCTGACGCGGACACAGGCCCTGGCTGCGCGAGGCATCCTGCCTGCCCCGTCCCCATTCGGGGCTCTGCTTTGTGCTCCTCGATGGGACGCAAGCCTGGTGACCTGCCTCCTCCGAACCAACCGCAGGGGTGAAAGCTGGGACCGGCAGAGCCCAGGGTCCCAGGCCGCCCCTTGCCAACGCTCTCCTAGCCAGAGGCATCACTGCACAAAGTCGGCAGAGACCTCGGTCTACAGCCTCAAGCTCTCTGCTGTGACAAGCTCTCTGCTATTCACACCACGCTCGGTGGGCGTGACCACGACTCAAATGCAAGCACACGGAGGCAGCAATGTTAAGAAAGTACTTTAACAAATTAGCTCGTAAAAAGTTCTTAAGAACAGTACAGTATCTGAAATTCCCACTTAAAAACAATCTAACATGTTTTACAGTTGGGTTTTGCATTAGTCCCTTGTTCTAGGATGGTGGTTCCTCGAAGTCAGGTGAGGAAGGCCCAGGTTCTAGCATCCTCCCTTACCTTTGTTTAGCTGCACGGGCATACTTTCCGATTTCATCAGCCTCTGCTGCTGCTGCAGGGCGTGCCTGGGGGCCTCCGCCAAGGTCCTGGTGGGAGCCACCGCCGGGGAGGGGGTGCCGCCACTGCCCACTGCCACGGGGCCTCCTGCACCGCCTGGGGCCGCCGCGGGAGAAATCAGCTTCCTTCCGAAGTTAATCAAGCTGTTCGAGACCTTATTTATATTTAGGGGAGCGCCTTTGGCATTGGTCCTGTAAAAAAAAAATGTGGAGACACATTACTTAAATTAGAGAACAACTCTGTTCTCTAATATCAGAATATCACATATTCTGTTGATACAAAGACATAGCTTACATGCTTTGAAAAGGGCCATTTACGAGATCAGGTACACAGAGTGAGGTATGGAAGCTTAAAAGTGACCACAGGACAATCCAACTGCAAGACTTTTGAAGAAGCGGCTTGTGGAATTTTTCATTCCTTTATTCAACAGGGCCTAACAGTGCCAACGCTGCCCTGGTCTGAAACACAGCTCCCCTACTGGGGAGTCCAGGCAAGAAGTACACTCGTTCCGCTGCCATGGAAGTAGGTGGTGACGGAAGCCTGCGAGGCGGGCTCCGAAGGGGCGGTCAGGGCTGGGCAAGCCCGGGGTGGCTGCCAAGGGGAGTGAGGGGAGAAGAGGTCTCCCCCAAGGCCGCATCTCCCCCGGTTCTGAAACAGCAGTGTCTCTGACAGCCATGCAGCCAGCCCACAGAGTCCATCACGGGTCTGCTCTCCTCACCGCCCCACCTCCACACCCGCCTCCTGCGGTCCTGCTTCCTTTTCCCGACACACCACGTGTTTTCCTGGTCTGCCCGGTGTGTCTGCCCTCTCCACTCCCCAGTGCAACAAAATGCCTTCGAGACAAGGATGCTGTCTCCATCCTGCTGTTGCCAGCACATACCAGATGTTCTGCCTATCCTTGCTAAAAGGCAGACACACCCTTCTCACCTGGGCCCCGGCCCGGCTCGCCGCCCACAGGCAGACTCCCAGCGGCTCAGCCCTCTGGAGACGGCTGCTCCCAGAGCCCCGGCCCGCCTCGCGCGCTCTCCTCTCTGCGTGTCTCCCATGAGCACACCACCTGCTGCGTGTGCACTCGGGTGCACACACGTTTGCAGCCCTCCTCTGAACATTCATTCCTTCCTGGTCTCGCCCTCCTCACAAAGCATCTCAGTGAGCTTTCTGCGCTGCAGCCCAGCCCGCTCAGTCTGGCTGTGCTCCCCTGCTCCCAGCCCACCCCTGAGGTCACAGTGACTGCGCTGCAGGGCCCAAGGGCCCCCCTCCACGCTCCCCTCCCGCTCACATAGGCCTCTCCTGGCGACCGGGGTTTGCCAGCACTGATGCTCAGCCTGGCAGAGAAAGGACACCAAGTCAACAGCTGTTAAAATGAATGATTACTTCCCAAGTGAGTTACTGGTTTTAAGTATCTCGGGTCTATTATCTGGAGGACCAGTTAGACTATTTTACTTGCGGGATGTTGTCTGTGTCAATATCAGTATGTAATCCAATCATTAGTAGAAGCTTATTTTCTCACATTTAGCTTTTTTTTCACAAGAGTAGGGAACTGGAAACCAAATCTGAGAGGTCCACTTGTCATGATTTCCGTCACCTTAAATTTTGCCATCGCTTCCTTTTCTCAGGTCTGCCTGGCAGCAGGTACATGGTGATTCTCCCACGTTTTATGCGCCAGCTGTATCCTTGCCATTACTAGCTGCTGTTCAGTCGCTGAGTGGTGTCTGACCCTTTGTGGCCCCTTGACTGCAGTGCGCCAGGCTTCCCTGTCCTCTACTGTCTCCCAGAGTTTGCTCAGACTCATTCCCATTGAGTTCGCGATGCTATCTAACCATCTCATCCTCTGTTACCAACTTCGCCTCCTGGCTTGCCCTCAATCTTTCGCAGCATCGGGATCTTGTAGACAGAGCTCTCAGTAGAGCAAAAAGCTGTAAAGAGCAATATTGCATAGGAACCTGGAATGTTAGGTCCATGAATCAAGGCAAACTGGAAGCGGTCAAACAGGAGACGGCAAAAGTGAGCATCAACATTTGAGGAATTAGTGAACTAAAATGGACTGGAATGGGTGAATTTAACTCAGATGACCATTATATCTACTTCTGTGGGCAAGAATCCCTCAGAAGAAATGGAGTAGCCATCATGGTCAACAAAAGAGTCTGAAATGCAGTACTTGGGTGCAATCTCAAAAACGACAGAATGATCTATCTCTGTTCATTTCCAAGGCAAACCATTCTTTATCACGGTAATCCAAGTCTATGCCCCAACCAGTAATGCTGGAGAAGCTGAACGGTTCTATGAAGGCCTACAAGACCTTCTAGAACTAACATCCAGAAAAGATGTCCTTTTCATTATAGGGGACTGGGATGTAAAAGTAGGAAGTCAACAGATACGTGGAGTAAGTTTGGCCTTGGAGTACAGAATGAAGCAGGGCAAAGGCTCATAGAGTTTTGCCAAGAGAATGCACTGGTCATAGCAAACACCCTCTTCCAACAACCCTCTTCCAAGGCTGTATATTGTCACCCTGCAGAAGCAAAAGCAAGACCAGGAGCTGTGGCTCAGATCACGAACTCCTTATCACCAAATTCAGACTTGAAGAAAGTAGCGAAAATCACTAGACCATCCTGGTATGACCTAAATCAAATCCCACATAATTATACAGTGGAAGTGACAAACAGGTTCAAGGGATTAGACCTGATAGACAAGAGTGCCTGAAGGACTATGGACAGAGGTTCATGACATTGTACAGGAGGCAGGGATCAAGACCATCCCCAAGAAAAAGACACGCAAAAAGGCAAAATGGTTTTCTGAAGACGCCTTACAAATAGCTGAGAAGAGAACGGAAGCTAAAGGCAAAGGAGAAAAGGAAAGATATACCCATCTGAATGCAGAGTTCCAAAGAATCTCAAGGAGAGATAAGAAAGCATTCCTCAGTGATCGGTGCAAAGAAACAGAGGAAAACAACAGAATGGGTAAGACTAGAGATCTCTTCAAGAAAACTAGAGATACCAAGGGAACATTTCATGCAAAGATGGGCTCGATAAAGGACAGAAATGATCTGGACCTAACAGAAGCAGAAGATATTAAGAAGAGGTGGCAAGAATACACGGAAGAACTGTACAAAAAAGATCTTCACGACCTGGATAATCACAATGGTGTGATCACTCACCTAGAGCCAGACATCCTGGAATGTGAAGTCAAGTGGGCCTTAGGAAGCATCACTACAAACAAAGTTAGTGGAGGTGATGGAATGCCAGTTGAGCTATTTCAAATCCTAAAAGACGATGCTGTGAAAGTGCTGTACTCAAACAAGCCAGCAAATTTGGAAAACTCAGCAGTGCCCACAGGATCAGAAAAGGTCAGTTTTCATTCCAATCCCAAAGAAAGGCAATGCCAAAGAATGCTCACACTACCGCACAATTGCACTCATCTCACACACTAGCAAAGTAATGCTCAAAATTCTCCAAGCCAGGCTTCAACAGTATGTGAACCATGATCTTCCAGAAGTTCAAGCTGGATTTAGAAAAGCCAGAGGAACCAGAGATCAAATTGCCAATATCCGTTGGATCATTGAAAAAGCAAGAGAGTTCCAGAAAAACATCTATTTCTGTTTTATTGACTATGCCAAAGCCTTTTACTGTGTAGATCACAACAAACTGTTGAAAATTCTGAGAGATGGGAATACCAGACCACCTTACGTCTCTCCCGAGAATCTGTATGCATGTGAAGAAGCAACAGTTAGAACTGGACATGGAACAACAGACTGGTTCCAAATTGGGAAAGGAGTACGCCAAGGCTGTATATTGTCACCCTGCTTATTTAACTTCTATGCAGAGTACATCATGAGAAACGCTGGGCTGGATGAAGCACAAGCTGGAATCAAGATGATACCACCCTTATGGCAGAAAGCAAAGAACTAAAGAGCCTCCTGATGAAAGTGGAAGAGCAGAGTGAAAAAGTTGACTTAAAACTCAACGTTCAGAAAATGAAGATCATGGCATCCGGTCCCATCAATTCATGGGAAATAGATGGGGAAACAGTGGAAAAAGTGAGAGACTTCATTTTTGGGGCTCCAAAATCACTGCAGATGGTGACCACAGCCATGAAATTAAGAGACGTTTACTCCTTGGAAGAAAAGCTATGATCAAAATAGACAGCATATAAAAAAGCAGAGACATTACTTTGCCAACAAAGGTCCATGTAATCAAAGCTACAGTTTTTCCAGTGGCCATGTATGGATGTAAGAGTCAGACTATAAAAAAAGCTGAGCGCCAAAGAATTGATGCTTTTGAGCTGTGGTGTTGGAGAAGACTCTGGAGAGTCCCTTGGACTGCAAGGAGATCCAACCAGTCCATCCTGAAGGAGATCAGTCCTGAGTGTTCACTGGAAGGACTGATGCTGAAACTGAAACTCCAATACTTTGGCCACCTGATGGGAAGAACTGAATCATTGGACAAGACCCTGATGCTGGAAAAGATTGAAGGCAGGAGAAGAAGGGAATGCCAGAGGATGAGACTGTTGGACGGCATCACCGACTCGATGGACAGGAGTCTGAGTAAGCTCCTGAGTAAGCTCCTGAGTAAGCTCGATGGACAGGGAGTCGACTGAGTGACTGAACTGAACTAGATAGATCTCTGAATAGATAAGCCAGACAGAGTTCTAAAACATAACTGATCCAGATTTCTATAGTAAAAATCAAAGAGCTCTATGCTTCTTCTTTCCATAAAATCTTCTCCAATGATTCTAGCTAATATTACAGGCTAGGTATGGGAGGCTTGGAATTCAGCTTTATAAAAGAAAGAACTATTCATTTATAACACAATTAAATCTGAAAAACAAATCCTTTTCCAAATGGTTTATTTGCATTATTTCATCTTCAAAGAAATCACTCACCTAGCTATGTAATGTCCTTCCAAAAATTGTTGAATAACAATGTTTCCTAATAGAGATAATGATATATAGTGATGACGCACTGCTTGTAATTTTCAGCTGCTTCCTAAGGAAGTAAAGCCTTTCAATTGACAGACATTACAGCTAAGCAACAGGGAAGGCACTCAGGACATGTTTATTGAGAAAAGGAATGAGCGACATGGAAAGCACTCATCCATTGTGGACTCAGACGGCATTCGCCTCTGGCACGCCACTGCACTCGGCAGCCTGTGTGCGGCCCCCTCTCCTCGGTGGTGGAGGAAAGAAGAGCTATTATGATCCTGAAGTTCCACTGCATTCTCGTTTCGCTTGTCTGAAAGTCGAGATTCATAATTCACAGATATGAAGAAGTTATAATGTTGTTACCCTTTTTTATAAACAAAAATGTACTAGTCGAATTCCCATATTGCCAGTTCTAAAATTTGTATGTTGATAAAAGTACTAAGAAACTGCTAGCGCATTATCAAGAGACTATGGTTAATGCATCTTCATTACTACTAATAACCAGGAAAAACATATAGATCAAGCTCATGCTGAGCAATTTTTCATCTGAACAGCTCTGAAAAGGGGATGAGCACTGTTATCCTTTTTTTGTGTAGTTTTTGTTTTTAACCAGTTTCCCCTCATCCAGTACCCAGAGCTTCTAGAAGAGTATTTTATTTAGAAAACAACTAGTGAAGGTGAGTCTGTATTTTCAGAGAGAAACAATCTTAACCAAGGCACTTCCAGGGCACGCATGCTAAGCACACTGTCCAACTGATTGTGTTTCAGGCATGACAATGTTTATGAGAAAGTTGGCTAAGACAGAGCTTAAATATTAGCAGCAGCCTTCTTCCCAAGACGTACTAGGTAATCTACAATAAGCACTACTGGCTATTAAATCACATGTGCTAAGTGAATGAAAATTAATGCAGCTGTCAAGAGAGCTGATGGACAGTGAGGACTGGACTAGACTGGAATAAAGATGAGACCAGTGTATACAGAGGGCTGAGGGCTTTGGAGTTAACAAGACAGTGAATATCAAATCTAATGCATGCCTAGTTCTATGTAATTTCAGTACTGTTGTTCACTACACACTATAATTAAAAATAGTACCATGTAAAGGAACTGCTTCAAAACAGATCCACAAGCTTCTTCAACAGGGTAAATCAGCAGCAACAGAGGCATTTTTTGGAAGATCCATGAATCGTTCAGAACACTGTACCAGAACCTGACCTGGCTTCATGGTTGGGCCCCTTTTATTGAATTTCTGGAAATCTGGAAACGGTGACTCTTGCTGCCTCTTTTTACCAACTCGATCTCCTGCAGCCTAGCTTTGTACCTGCATTCCATTTACTGAAAGAGCTCCTAAGTTCTCCAGTGCCTCCTTACTACCAGGATCATGAGCTTTTCTCATTAACCTTGTAAAAGTTGTCTAAGCTTTTTTTGTTTTAAAAGTACTGTCTCTGTAAAAATCCCTCACAAACTTTCCTTTCTGGTATCCAAATCTTGACACCACCCTGATTTATTTCCTTATTACCTAGAGGTTTATTTTTTAAGCCTAATATTAAGTATCTAATATTTATTTACCTCACTCCTTTTGTAATAACATTTTGTTAGATGCTTGCTTATATTTTTGTCAAAAGAGTGAGTTTTAAACTGATTTTTAGTTATTTTCACCTCTGTCCCCAAAGGGTGAATGCTTGGTTCATCCATCCATTCAATCATTTTTCTTTTTTTCCCAATAAAAGCACTTAAAGCTACATATTTCCATCTGATTAAAGCAACAGCATCATAGATTTTCCTCCAATTTCAAACAGTCTGTGATTCAACTGTTCTTTAGAGTTGTATTTAAAGCTGCAGCTAGTTGGGTTGATTTTGTTTGTTACTCATTTTGTTCTGTTAAATGGAAACAGAATCAAATATCTGAATAATGGAAATAACGAAATACTCCAATTTTTTGCAAAGGAATTGTGGAAACCAAACTTAAATAAGCTGCTTTATATAAATATTTTTACTAACTACTTGGAAATGGTTGAATTTATTATAAGCAGCCCGTCTGGTTCACTAAAAACAAGTTGTTCTAGGAAAACTTTATTTCTTAAGATCAATGAAACTAAAAGCTGTTTCTTTGGGAAGATTGAAAAAAACTGATAAACCTTTGGCCAGGTACCTCAAGAAAGAGAGGGAGAGGACTCAGATCAATAAAACTAGAAATGAAAAGGGAGAAGTTACAATTGTTACCTCAGAAATACAAAGGATCATAAGAGACTATTACAAGCAACTGCATACCAATAACGGAGAAGACAATGGCACCCCTCTCCAGTACTCTTGCCTCGAAAATCTCATGGACGGAGGAGCCTGGTAGGCTGCAGTCCATGGGGCTGCTAAGAGTCGGACATGACTGAGCGACTTCACTTTCACTTTTCACTTTCCTGCATTGGAGAAGGAAATGGCAACCCACTCCAGTGTTCTTGCCTGGAGAATCCCAGGGACGGGGGAGCCTAGTGGGCTGCCATCTATGGGTCACAGAGAGGTGGACGTGACTGAAGCGACTTAGCAGCAGCAGCATACCAATAAAATGGACAACTTGGAAGAAATGGGCAAATTCTTAGAAAGGTAAAACCTTTCAAGACTGAACCAGGAAGAAACAGAAAATATGAACAGACCAATCACAAGCAATGAAATTGAAACTGTGATTAAAAATCTTTCAACAAACAGAAGTCCAAAACCAGATGGCTTCATAGGTGAATTCTATCAAACATTTAGAGAAAAGCTAACATCATCCTTCTCAAACTCTTCCAAAATTGCAGGGAGAGGAACACTTCCAAGCTCATTCTATGAGGCCACCATCACCGTGATATTAAAACCAGACAAAGATATCACAAAAACAGAAAATTACAGGCCAGTATCACTGATGAATATAGACGCAAAAATCCTCAGCAAAGTACGAGCTCACAGAATTCAGCAACACATTAAGAGGACCATACACCATGGTCAGATAGGGTGCAAGTCCTCTTCAATATACGCAAATCAATCAGTATAATGCACCATGCTAACAGACGTAAGAATAAGAGCCATATCATCATCTCAGTAGATTCAGGAAAAGCTTTTGGCAAAATCAAACACTGATTCATGATAAAAGCTCTCCAGAAAGCGGGCATAGAGGGAACCTACCTCAACACAATAAAAGCTATAAACCATAAACCCACAGCAAACGCCCTTCTCAACGGTGACAAACAGAAAGCGTTTCCTCTGAGGCACGATTCCCCACTCTCGCCACTCTTACTCAGCATAGTTTTGGAAGTCCTTGCCACAGAGATCAGAGAAGAAAAGGAAACAAAAAGAGTGCATATTGGAAAAGAAGAAGCAAAACTGTCACTGTCCACAGAGGACATGATGCTGCACACAGAAAATCCTAAACTTGCCACCAGAACACTCCTGGAGTTAAACGACGACTCTGGCAAAGCAGTAGAATGCGAAACCAATGCACGGAAACCTCTCGCACGCCTATACGCTGCAATGAAAGGTCTGAAAGATTCTCTCGCATGCCTATACGTTGCAATGAAAGGTCTGAAAGCCAAATTAAGGAAACAACCCCAGTTACCACTACAGCAGAAAGAATAAAACACCTGGGAATAAGCCTATCTAAGGAGGCAAAATACCTGTACACAGAAAACTGTATGATACCGATGTAAGAAATCAAAGACAACATAAACAAATGGACCATATTCTTGGACTGGAAGAACCAACATTGTGAAAACCAGTATACTATTGAAAGCAATCTACAGATTCAATGTAATCCCTCTCACATCACCAACAGAATTTTCCACAGAATTAGAACAAAAAATTGTATAATTTCAAATAGCCAAAGCAATCTTGAGAAAGAAAAATGGAGCTGGAGGAATCAGGCTCTGTGACTTCAGACTATACTACATAAATACAGTAATCAAGACAGTATGGTACTCATACAAAAACAGAAATACAGATGGATGGAACAGGACGCAAAGTCCAGAGATAAACTCAGGCACCCATGTTCACCTCATCTTTGACAAAGGAGGCAGGAATATACAATGAAGAAAAGATAAGTCTCTTCAATAAGTGGTGCTGAGAAAACTGGTCAGCATTATGTAAAAGAATGAAATTAAAACACTCCCTAACATCATACACAAAAACAAACTCAAAATGGATCACAGACGTAAATGTAAGGCCAGACACGACAAAACTCTTAGAGGAAAACAGGCAGAAGACTATCTGACATTTGTTGCTGTTCAGTTGCTAAGTCCTGTCTGACTCTTTGTGACCCCACAGACTGCAGCATGCCAGGCTTCCCTGTCCTTACCATCTCCTGGAGTTTACTCAGACTCATGGCCACTGAGTCAGTGATGCCATCCAACCAACTCACATTCTGTTGCCCTCTTCTCTTCCTGATTTAAAATTTTCCCAGAATCATAGAATTTTCACATCAATCAGCTCTTTGCATCAGGTTCAATACAGTTCAGTCACTCAGTCGTGTCCGACTCTTTACGACCCCATGAGCTGAAGCACGTCAGGCCTCCCTGTCCATCACCAACTCCCGGAGTCCACCCAAACCCATGTCCATTGAGTTGGTGATGCCATCCAGCCATCTCATCCTCTGTCCTCCTCTTCTCCTCCTGCCTTCAATCTTTCCCAGCACCAGGGTCTTTTCCAATGAGTCAGCTCTTCCCATCAGGTGGCCAAAGTATTGGAGTTTCAGCTTCAGCATCAGTCCTTCCAATGAACACCCAGGACTGATCTCCTTTAGAATGGATTGGTTGAATCTCCTTGCAGTCCAAGGGACTCTCGAGAGTCTTCTCCAACACCACAGTTCAAAAGCATCAATTCTTCGGTGCTCAGCTTTCTTTACAGTCCAACTCTCACATCCATACATGACCACTGGTCACGACTAGACAGACCTTTGTTGACAAAGTAATGTCTCTGCTTTTTAATATGCTGTCTAGGTTGGTCATAACTTTTCTTCCAGGGAGCAAGTATCTTAATTTCATGGCTGCAGTCACTGTCTGCAGTGATTTTGGAGCCCCCCAAAATAAAGTCAGCCACTGTTTCCAGTGTTTCCCCATCTATTTGCCATGAACTGATGGGACCAGATGCCACGATCTTGGTTATTTGAATGCAGAGTTTTAAGCCAGCTTTTCCACTCTCCTCTTTCACCTCATTAGGAGGCTCTTTAGCTCCTCTTCACTTTCTGCCACTAGAGTGGTGTCTGCATATCTCAGGTTGTTGGTATTTTTCCTAGCTATCTTGATTCCAGCTTGTGATGCATCCAGCTCAGCATTTAGCATGATGTGCTCTGCGTAGAAGTTAAATAAGCAGGGTGACAATATACAACCTTGATGTACTCCTTTCCCAATTTTGAACCAGTCCGTTGTTCCATGTCCAGTTCTAACTGTTGCTTTCTGACCTGCATACAGGCTTCTCAGAAAGCAGGTAAAGTGGTGTGGTATTTCCATTTCTGTAAGAATTTTCCAGTTTGTTGTGATCCACACAGTCAAAGGCTTTAGTGTTGTCAATAAAGCAGAAGTAGATGTTTTCCTGGAATTCCCTTGCTTTTTCTATGATCCGATGGATGTTGGCAATTCAATCTCTGGTTCCTCTGCCTTTTCTAAACCCAGCTGGTACATCTGGAAGTTCTCAGATCACGTAGTGTTGAAGCCTAAGTTGAAGAATTTTGATCATTACCTTGCCAGCTAGCATGTAAAATGAGTGAAACTGTGTGTTAGTTTGAGCATTCTTTGGCATTGCCCCTCTTTGAGATTAGAATGAAAACTGACCTTTTCCAGTCCTGGGGCCACTGCTGAGTTTTCCAAATTTGCTGGCATATTGAGTGCAGCACTTTCACAGCATCATCTTTCAGGGTTTGAAATAGCTCAGCTGGAATTCCATCACCTCCACTAGCTCTGTTTGTAGTAATGCTTCCTAAGGCCCATTTGACTTCGCATTCCAGGATGTCTGGCTCTAGGTGAATGACCACGCCATCATGGCTATCTGGGTCAGTATGACTTTTTTGGTATGGTTTTTCTGTGTATTGTTGCCCCCTCTTCTTAATATCTTCTGTTTCTGTTAGGTTCTTACTGTTTCTGTACTTTCCTGAGCCCATCTTTGCATGAAATGTTCTCTTGGTATCTCTAATTTTTTTGAAGAAATCTCTAATCTTTCCCATTCTATTATTTTCCTCTAATTCTTTGCATTGTTCATTTAAGAAGGCTGTCTTATCTCTCCTTGTTATTTGGAACTTTGCATTCAGTTGGGTATATCTTTCCCTTTCTCCTTTGCCTTTCATTTTGACGTAAATTGCAGCAAAATCTTTTTGACCCAACTCAAAAAGTAATGAAAATAAAAACAAAAATTAACAAATGAGACATAACTAAACTTAGAAAAGCTTTTGAACAGCAAAGGAAATCATAAACAAGACAAGAAGAGAACCCTTAGAATGGAAGAAAATGGATGTAAACAAAGTAACTGACAAGGGAGTAATCTCCCAAATATGTAAATAGCTCCCGTAGCTCTGTATCAAAAACAACCCGATCAACATACGGACCAGTGACCTAAATAGACATTTCACCAGAGAAGACATACAGAAGGCCGACAAACACATGAAAGGGTGCTCAACGTCACTAGTCATTAGAACAATGAAAATCAAAGCTACAATGAGGTGCCACCTCACACTGGTCAGAATGGCCAACATCAAAAAGGCTACAAACAATAAACGTTGGAGAAAGCGGGAAGAAAAGGGAGCGCTACGCTGTTGGTGGGAACGAAACTGGTACAGTCACTACAGAGAACAGTTTGTAGGTTCATCAGAAAACTAACAGAACTACCATAGGATCCAGCAATCCCATTCCTGGGCGTGTAACCAGAGAAAATCATAATTCAAAATGAGACATGTACCCCAATTTCACAGCAGCACGGTGTGCAACAGCCAGGACACGGAAGCAACCTAAATGTCCATCAGCAGATAAAGAAGAGGTGGATACGGACATACAGTGGGATATTACTCAGTCATAAAAAGGACCCAAACTGTGCCATTCGCACAGACAGCCCCACAGTCTGTCATACTGAGTGAAGTAAGTCCTAAAGAGAAAAATATTGCATAACATCACTTATATGTGGAATCTAGAAAAATGACAGAGATTAACTTATTTGCAAAGTAGAAACAGAGCCACAGACACAGAGAACAAACTTACGGATACCAGGCGGGGAAGGGCAGGTGGGATGAGCTGGAGACTGGGACTGATATAAGTACACCGGGTGTACGCGTGTGTGCTGAGCTGCTTCTGTTATGCGTGACTCTTTGCGACCCAGGGGACTGTAGCCTGCCGGGCTCTTCTGTCCAGGGGCTCTCCAGGCAAAAGCACTGGAGGGGGTGTCTTCTGGTTCTCCTGCATTGCAGGCAGATTCTTTACCCACTGAGACACCTGGGAAGCCCATATGTACACCACTGTGTCTAAAATAGGTAA
The DNA here is from genome assembly GCF_014754425.2 of Oryx dammah. NCBI lineage: Eukaryota > Metazoa > Chordata > Mammalia > Artiodactyla > Bovidae > Oryx > Oryx dammah. Next base: position 3,302,211 of record NW_024070186.1, on the reverse strand, counting down.
CGAATGAAGACCTACTGTGCAGCCCAGGGAACTCTACTCAGCGCTGTGGTGACCTAAAGGAGAACGAACTCTTAAAAAGAGGGGTATGCGTATAACTGCTTCACTTTGTTGTCCGGCAGAAACGAACACAATACTGTAGAGCAGCTATACCCCAATAAAAACTAATTTAAAAAACAAGACAGCTTTATTTCTTGTTTGAAGTGCTGACCTCTATTAGGTCTTATCAAAGTGTCAGTGAGTATAATACACCCTTAGTTGTATCTGAACAGCTGCACCTCATGTGTACTGCTGAATCTTCCTGCACTCCTCAGACGATTCACAGACCTGTGAAAAGTTCACCAGTACTTTGTTAAAACTGAAGGTCCTAATCCTCTGTCACTGAGTTATGTAATTTGGGAAGAGTTACTTAGCCTGTTGTCTGGACCTTAACTTCCTCATCTTTAAACCAAGGGGTCTGAGGTGTATGACACTGTGCTCCTTTTGGACAGAAAACCCTACAGTTTCATGACCTGAAGAAAGAGAACGTGTGCTTATGAACGTGAGACCAATCGGATAAAACAAAGTCTACAATACTCTCAACTGGGCAGCACGGGAAGTGAGTGAGAGAAGAAAATTTAATGGAGATTAAAAAAAGTGTATGCACTTAGGTTAAAATGTTTTACAATTGCACACTATACATAGAATAGGGAGGTGTGGATTAACATGAATTCATATTAAAACAAACAAAAAAAAACAACCAAACTCCCAAAGGTGAATGTTTTGGTTTGGTCCCCAAGGCTAACCCGAGCCTATGCTGATGGTGGAGAAAATTAAAATTCTGGGGCTGCATTAATTCTAGGCAAGTGAACTTGTAGTTTCCAGTCCAGCATGTAAGAATTTTTGAAGTTTCTACTCTGTCCTAACAACAAATAAAAAGCTGAACAAACTGAAAAAAAAAATCAACTTTTTCATAGCTCTTTAAAAGAAATGAGGTCAAAGGGCAAACTGCTCCTCTCAGATTGGAGAGAGTGAGAGGTGAATTCAGAGCGGAAACCCACAGGAACAAGCGCAGGGGCAGGAAACTGTAACTTCAGCCGCACCGTTAGAGGCCCGGCGTGGACAACGCCAGGAGCCACAGTCTCCAAGGGGACCCAGCCCCAGGGCTCAGTGGCCAACCTAGCCTTCTGCCAGCTTTCCTGGACTGCTGCTCCCATGAGGAGGCGTGCTCGGACAGGGGCAGAGGGAAAGGAGCCGGCTGAAGTACACCGGGGCATGCTGTTCTCACACGGTCTGCCCTCAGGAGAAACACTGATCAGAGGACCTGCTCAGAGTCTAACTGACCTGGGGCGGGAAGGACCTCATCCTAGCCCCCTCCAGCCTTCCTGTCCTACCCTAAGGTGGGGCTGCAGCTGAGAGGCAGGTGTCAAATTCAGAGCCCAGAGGCCCCGGCTTACTAAATGACTGAGACCTACTCAGCACAGCATATTCAAAAGCAGAGCCATCACTTTGCCAACAAAGGTCCGTCTAGTCAAGGCTACGGTTCTTCCAGTGGTCATGTATGGATGTGAGAGTTGGACTGTAAAGAAAGCTGAGCACCAAAGAATTGATGCTTTTGAACTGTGGTGTTGGAGAACACTCTTGAGAGTCCCTTGGACTGTGAGGAGATCAAACCACTCAATCCTAAAGGAAATCAGTCCTGAATATTCATTGGAAGGACTGATGCTGAAGCTGAAACTCCAATACTTTGGCCACCTGATGTGAAGAGCTGACTCACTGGAAAGACCTTGATGCTGGGAAAGATTGAAGGTGGGAGGAGAAGGGGACGACAGAAGATGAGATGGCTGAATGGCATCACCGACTCGATGCACGTGAGTTTGAGTAAGCTCCGGGAGTTGGTGATGGACAGGGAGGCCTGGCATGCTGTGGTCCATGGGGTCGCAAAGAGTTGGACACGACTGAGCAACTGAACTGAACTAATCATAAGACTACAGAACGCTTCCTCTCCTCCACATCTTATCACATTACTAAAGGCCTATTTTTGGGGTTCTTTCACCCAGCACAACATGCCCAAGTATCCAAAATGAATAAAGAAAAGATGTACTCAAAAAGCAAGAAGCAAAAAGCCACAGTTTGAAGAGAGAGAGCAACAAAGCATCAGAACCAGACTCGGATATAGCAGGGATACTGGAATGATCAAATGATCAGACTGGAAATTTAAAATAACTATGATTAAAATGTCTCCTTGCGACCCCATGGACTATAGCCTACCAGGTTGTTCTGTACAAGGGATTTTCCAGGCAAGAATATTGGAGTGGGTTGCCATTTCCTTCTCCAGGAGATCTTCCCAACCCAGGGATCGAACCCGGCTCTCCCGCATTGTAGGCAGAGGCTTTACAGTCTGAGCCACCAGGGATGGTGATTAAAATGTTAAGAACTCTAATGAATAAAGTAGACAGCAGGCAAGAACAAATAGGAAATATAAGCAGACAGGAGGAAATTCTAAAGAAAAAAAAAAAAAGAAATGAGGGAGATAAAAAATACTGTAACATTAAGAATGTCTTAGATGGGCTTATTATTGATGGACATGGCTGAGGAAAGAATCTCTGAGGTCGAGGGTATTTCAATAGAAACTCCCCAAACTGAAAAGCAAATAGAAAAAAGACAGGAAAAGCATAAGAGAAGATCCAAGAGCTGGAGGACAACTGTAAATGGCCTAATAGCCACGCAGTGGGAAAGGCAGAAGGAGAAAAAAGAAAGGGACAGAGGAAGCAGGTGAAACAACAATGGCTGTGAGTGTCCCCAAAGTTTGTCAGGCAACCAACCAAAGATCCAGAAAGCTCAGAGAACATCAGGCAATAGAAATGCCAAAAAAGTTATACTTAGTCATATCATTTTTAAACTATAGAAAATCACAGGAAAAAAAAAAAAACACACCTGAAAAAAGCCAGAGGGGGAAAGAAACAGTTTACCTGTAAAGGAACAAAAATAAGAACCACATTCAAATTCTCCTCAGGAACCATGATGCAGAAGAGAGTGCAGTGAATAAAATGTTAAGAAAAAACCAGCAACGTAGAATTCTGCGCCCTGTGAAACAGCCCTCAAAAGTAACTACGGCGTCTGCACGCACACATTACCGTCTTATAGTAAACAGATATTATTACTTACTAGCAAATGTAGTATATGACTAGGAGTAGGTGAGTGTCTGTGCTGTAGGAGGTAACCGTACAAGTATGGCAGACAGTTTTGGTGACGCATGAATTTCTGGCAGAATTGAGTTTTGTCTATAAAACGGGGCAGAGTAGTAGGGAGATACGCCGATTATGAAGGAAGAGGAAAGACTAAAGAGGCAGGGGCACAAGAGGAGAGCTGCCAGGAGCAAGAGCAGCGCTTCTGCACGTGGCTTTGAAAACGAGACGAGGTACGAAAGTTACAGAAAGTCACAGGAGACAGTTCAAAGGCTGTGACCCAGGAAATCCTTCCTGATGATTTCACAGGCTCTACTTAAAATGTAAGAACTTCATTTCTGGGACTGTCTAAGCAGAGCTTAGGAAATCGTTTTCGGACAAGGAGGCCTCCTGGCTGGGGCGAGAGGCAGAGTTCAGGGAGAGCCCTTTCTGCCTCTGTTGACGGCAGGTGCTGGGCTGGGCCAGCCGCCTCCTACATCGCAGTCGATATCCTGCCGAGACGCAAGGTCACAGAGGGGCCTGGAAGCCAGCGTGGGCCCTTGTGGGATGGTGACCGCACCCAACGCAAGCTTGCAGGCCTCCCTGGCTGCCCTGCCTCTGGTTTCCACCCTCGGTCTCTATTCTTTTTGCCTTTCCTTCCACCTCTAGGATCATCTTCCCTCTGAGACGTTTCTCCCTTCTTTTCCTTTCCTTCCATCAAAATCTCCTTTCTATCATTTTCTCACCTCATTCTACCTACACTTTTTTCAATCATAAAAATATATAACTTACTTTAAAATTACCTTCTTCAGTGCAAGTTGTTGGAAAAAGTAAATATAAACACATGGTTCTGGTTTTAGGATAGAAATGATACTCTCTTTGCATCTCTATAATTTCCTAGCCTGCCATTGTTGACCTACCCGGGACTATGATTCCTATTTACTTCTTTCATGCTTATTATATACATCTATCTTTTATTTAGATATTTAAAACAGTTGTCAGGGTTGCAAAATAGTATTTCTCGAGATGATTCTAACATTTGAGCTAACATTCGGGATATACTCACAAATTTTCTAAGTTAAAGGTTTCAAATTCTATAAAACAAAGTAGTTTCCAACTTTCTTAATTCTTTACCTTCAGTGTTGAGTGTATCAAACTTGCTTCAATGAAGGACATCTATACTTAATTCTAATTTGTTTGCCATATCCTGAGGTTTCTGCTATCTCAGAAAATGAACTCTCTCCATATATCATGAAACTCAAGATTTTATAGGTCTTTATAAAAACTACATGATAAAAATTAGCTTGCTGTTACTCATTCCTGAGGAATCTTTCAAGTGAAACATGTCTCCTTTCAGCTGTAAAGATGATGATTATTTTCCGTGTGGCATGTAAGTCCTTGTTACTGTGATGTGAAGCAAACGGAGTGCTTTTAGGGCCAGAAAGGTTGGCCCTGTAAGAGGGGGGACATAAGCTAGACTGTGGGGCTCAGCTAACTGGGTCTGAATATAATTGAGAATATTTGTTTAATGTAACAAATAATTAGCAATTGTGCATAGACCATGGTTATATAAAAATCACGAGATAACTCCCTAAGACCTATCTGCAGGAATAAAGTTCGAGGTTTCTATTCCAGGGCAGTTGTTTTCAGCTGATTTATCTTCTGACCCAGTGTCTGAGAGGGATGCAAGTCTCTCCCGTGAACTGTGGCTCACAGGAGTATCTGGTCTAGGGAAGAGGGTACCATCTTGAGCTGCCACTGTTGGGGACCTTTGCCCTGTCACCTGTCTACCTTCTGTGAGAATCACTACTTATGTTTACACTTGAAAAAAAATCACATGCAGCTATACTTAAACATATATCGATAATCAACTCTTAAGAGTTTTAAGGAAAAAGGTATGTTTTAAGAAACTTTCCTTATAGTTTTAATGAAAGCGAGTCAATAAATATAGAGAAATGTATGAGTCCATGTAAAATTCCAAGCAAACAGTTACATTAAAAAAAAAAAAAGTACAGCCTGGACAACCTTGGTGGTGCAGTAGATAAGAATCCGCCAGCTGATGCAGGGGACACGGGTTCAGGCCCTGGTCTGGGAAGATTCCACGTGCTGGGGAGCAACTAAGCCGTGTGTCACAACTACTGAGGCGTGCCCTGGAGTCCGCCCGCAGCAGCTACTGAGGCTCACGCGCCCAGCGCCTGTGCTCCACAGCAAGAGCGGTCACTGCACCGAGACTCCCTCGCGCTACAGGAGTAGCCCCTGCTCACTGCAGCTAGAGGAAGCCCTCACAAGGCAACACACATCCAGTGCAGCCAGGAAAAAAGTGCATTCCCAGGCAGGAACAGGCGACACGCAGGAAAAAAGAGGAATTTATTTCTCTCCAGTGAAAACCAATCTATAAGACCTGCGCTCTTAAAAACTATATACAACTATGGAGAGAATGTGAAGCCTGACTGAATGGAGAGACAGCCCATGTTCATGGATTTACTGAAGTTTCAGTTCTTTCCAAACTGACCTACAGATTCAGTGTATTCCAATCAAATCCCAATAATTTTTAGAGAAACTGACACGTAGGGTCTACAATTTATATGGAAATGCAAAGAACCAAGAATAGCCAAAATTAAAAAAAAAAAA
>NW_024070186.1:3247690-3296427 GCF_014754425.2 Oryx dammah | reverse complement strand
TGATCCTCAGTGTCCAGAACTACTGATTATCTCTACGGTCGACTGATTCTCAGTGTCCAGAACTACTGATTATCTCTATGGTCGATTGATTCTCAGCCAGGGACCCAGTTTAATTCAATGGAGAAAGGAGAGGATTTTACATAACTAGTATCCAACTGCTGGATACTTGGATTGAAAAAGACGGACCTCAATTTCTACCTCACTCCACACACATTGATTTGACATGGACCACAGATCTAATACAACTGTTAGCACCACACCAGTTTTGAGAGGAATACAGAGTATCTCTGGAACTTTCAGGGTTAAGTCAGCATGCCTGGGCTCCCCAAACCCTGCACACTCCAGTTCAGGACCCACCCTGCAGGGACAACTGGGAGGGAACCTCTAGCCCTTGGAATGTCTGTCTGATAAACATGTCTTTGTAGACCTCGGACCTTGAACCACAACAAAGAGTGCACGCTAACAGTGGGAATCAGGCTGAAAGTCTGTCTCCACCTGGGCCCTGCCACACGGCCTCCGTCTGACCAGGGGCCGGAAGGCAGACAGCTAATGTCACCACAGGGCTGCTCCCTGCCTGCACGAATGACCTCCAACAGAACCCCGAGGGTGCCAAGTGCTGGGCAACGTCCCCGGGGGCAGCACTTCCTGCGCGCAGCCCTGCAAGTTTCAGATGGATTGAAGCACTCCACTGCGAGGGGACAACCCTCACACCTGGCCTCTCCTGGACTCTGAGCGAAACTGCTGCCTGCGCATCAGCAGACAAAGGTGCCGCTGCCCTCAGGCCATCACATCACAGCCTCCCTGCCTGTGAGCGCTGATGGACTCAGGGTGGGCACCGGAGGCCCCGACCAGCCGCCCGCTGCTGCAGCCGCCGCGTGGCACACCCGAGGGCCTCAGGGTGAGGAAGCAGGGCCCCAGGCAGCGAGGCACAGGTTGAAGGGGGGACTGCAGCGAGCGCAGACTCTTGCGTCTCCCACACATAGAAAAGTACTGCACCCCTTCACGAGACACTGGTTTCCTTTAATTAACGGTGATCTTTCGAAGCTCTGACTACCCAGCCTTCACTGCACAAACTCCTGTGTAACCTGGCTTCCCGCTCTGCGCCTTTGCGTCAGGCCCTCAGAGTGACTTGAGACTCCTGTCTTGGACTTGAAGTCCTCAGAAAGTCTGCCAAGTAAAACACAGCTCTCAACTTTCTAGTTTGTTCATTTTCAGTCAACAACACCAACTTTTTTTCCTTTCTTGATTTTAGTCTGTATCCTTTTGCCATGATGCACCACCATAAACATGGGTGTAACAGCTTTTCCGAATTCTGAGAGTCCATCCAGTGAGCCAGCGAAGCCAAGCCCGGTCTTCAGGATCCTGAACAAAGGAGACTCAGGTGGGTCTCAGGAGATCCCACAGATGAGAAAACAAAGCGCACTGGCCTAAAGGGACAGAGCTGAGGAAGGAATGCCACCGGAATGAAGAGCTCCTGCTCATTAAAAGGCATCGTGGAGAAAATGGACAGGCAAGCTCCACACTGCAGCACATTTGTCAGACAAAGACTCCTACCCAGAACATACACAGAATTGCCACAGCTCAAGAATAAAAAGGACAAACAGCCCATTAAAAACAGGCAGACTGCGGGGACAGTCCAAAGAGGAATCACCAGTGTGCTACGAAAAGGTACGCAGGAAAATGCAAATTAATACACAGTGAGATACCATTTCATACCAGCTACAATAGGTAAAATCAGAAAGACTGACAGCAGCAAATGCTGGCAAAGATGAAGAGCAATGGAAACTCCTGAACATTGCCGGTGAGCATGGAAAAGGCACAGCTACTTGGTGAAACAGTCCGCAGGTTCTTACAACGTTGAACACACATCTATCCTGTGCACGCTAAGTTGCTTCAGTCGTGTCCACCTCTGTGTGACCCTATGGACAGCAGCCCACCGAGCTCCTCTGTCCATGGGATGCTCCAGGCAGAAGTACTAGAGTGGGGCTAGTACTTGTACTTGTAATTCTTGTACTTCCTTCTCCAGGGGCTCTTCCCACCCCAGGGATCAAACCCAGGTCTCCCAGAATTGCAGGCAGATTCTTTAGCAACTGAGCCAGAGTAATTTAATTTCTAAGTGTTTATCCAAGGGAAAGATAAACATATATCCACCAAAAACAACAATAACAAATGAAAACATCGAAACACTTGCACCAGAATGTTCACAGTGGTCTTGCTCAAAACACTCCAAATTTGGAAACAGCCCACTACCTGTCAACAACAGAGCAAAACATTTGTGGCACATTGTATGGTGGAATACAGCCCAAGCAAAGAAGGAAACTGCTGGTATATATGAAACAATATGCATGAAGTGTGAGCACATCAATCTGAATGAAAAGAAATGCATACTATGTGTCTCTACTCATGGGAAGACCAAGAAAAGGGGAAACCCAAAACGAGGGAGCAGAAATCAAAAGTGGTTGCCTCGAGACGATGAGTTGGGTGTGACCGTAACGGGACAGGAGGGGACTCTCAGGTGACAGGAATGTTCACTCCAGATACGCTGTCTTAGATGGCGGTTACAAGACACGGGTTTGGTCCCTGGGTCGGGGAGATTCCCTGGAGGGGGAAATGGCAGACCGCCCCAGTATTCCTGCCTGAGAATCCCATGGACAGAGGAGCCTGGCGGGCTAGAGTCCACGGGGTTGCAGAGAGCTGGACACGACTGAGCCTGCATGCAGACGGGCAGTATACACAGCTATCAAAACTCATCAGACTGAACACTTAGGATCTGTGTCTTATGTACAAATTATACTTACATTTTTTAAGAAAGGAGAAAGATTTATTTACTCTGCCCTAAAAAGGAGATAGTGTTACCAATTTACCTAAATTGGTTAGGAATTAACAACTCTCTTTGATACAAGAGAAAGAGCATTTCAGACACAGAAGTGCTTATAACACAAACTCCTATTTGAGCATAAAAATATCACAAAATTACATTTATATAGAAATCAGTGTCCTTTGAAATTCTGATTAGCCAATTAACTACTAATGGACTATAACCATGGACTTCTTGGCTTCATGACTCGGGAAATATTATTAGCATATTATTTCTTTACCATATTTTAGCAATAAAATACTTCAGAGTAAATATAATAAAGCCTCATTTAAAAATTCTTGTGGACCATATAATATGGAAATTAGCTAGAAGAATTTTATAGTGCCTTTTAGGTATTCAAAACAGTATTTATTTATTCAGTCGTTAAACTGCTGAGTACTAGAGACAGTGCCAGGTCCTGTGCTAGGCCCTGGGAATACGAGGATTCTGTCCCCGACATCAGCGTGGTCACTCTATAAATGCAGCTAGAAAGTGCTCGCTCATTTCACCCATGCTGGAACGCGTTCTCCACGCCAGGTAATGAGGAGACAACAGGGACACGGGCAGACGCGGGCCTGCCCTCACAAGGCTTGGCTGCGGGTGTAAGACAAACGTTGGGAGGTCTGCGCTTTCTGGGAGGACGTGCTTAGTAGGCCAGGGCCTGAGAAGAAGACTCCTAAGCAGAGGCAGACTCCAATTCCGAGAAGAGATGGACAATCCCTGGGCACCAGGCATTCTTGGGGTGAAAACGGACAGGATACCGCCCACCCTTGTTACCCGGCGCCCAGCGGCGGGAAGTGGGGACCGTCGGCAGAGCCCAGCAGAGGCTCCCTTACTGGAAAGCGCCTGTCCCCAGAGCCTGGCTTCCCGGTGGACCCCATGCAGGCATCCAGACAGGGGGGCTTTTGGGAAGGGCCCACCGGCCGGAGCTCTAACTCTGGCATCTTTCGTTACTGACGCCAGTCCGGTTGTTGCGGCTGTGACACGGGGCAGAGGGGAGCTGGGGGACCAGCACGGAGGACACTACTGCTGGTCTGGAACCCAGCTTGGCTTCTTCCGTCTGTGTCAAGGCCTCACTCAATCAAGTGGAAGCGCTAACTCTGGTGATATGAACTTAAGTAAATCAGAAGACCTCCAGTCGTGGAGCTGCGTAAAAAGGGCCACTGGATAAAGAGGCACGTGGCCTGAGGCCCTGCTGCCAGCTCAGGTGTGGATGTTTCATCACCTCTGTGAGAGCAGAAAAACTACAAAAGAAACTGTGTTGTGGCACTTTCAAAACCGAATGGCTGTGAGTGCTGTGAAAGGCTGTGAGTGCTCTGGAAGGTCGAGGCTGTGAAAGGCTGTGAGTGCTCTGGAAGGTCGAGGCTGCGAAAGGCTGTGAGTGCTCTGGAAGGTAGAGGCTGCGAAAGGCTGTGAGTGCTCTGGAAGGTCGAGGCTGTGAGTTCACTCTTACTCTAAGAGACTGCAATAGTTAAAACTATGAAGCTCCGTTCCATGAATACTCAATTGGGCATTTCAGAAGTCACAAACTCCTCAATAAATCAGACGGGTCTTTCTGAAGACTGGTCACAATTTAGATGTGCTTATTTTTATTTATAGAAGTAATTTATGGTTATTTAAGGACAAAATTGGAGCAGGATTTGAGTGTTAATTTGTTGTTCTGAGCTCAAAAGTTGAATGAATAAGGAAATGTCAATTCCCATTTTTAAAAAGAAATGTGCAGCTAAGTAAAATCAGAGCACAGTGAATGTTATCCACACACGTAATGGAAAATCTATCACGAAAATACCTAGGCACTTGCTTTTAAAGACTTAATTACAGCAATCCATGGTAAGGCAGAGAAGAGAAATCAGGCTTCTTGATTTCTAGAGATATTCTTATCCGTGAAATCACATGTCATCTTGCATCCTCATCTCTCATTTGGATAAGCAGCACAAACAGAAGTCCACTGTTGTGGACTGCGTCCAGATGTGGCATGGATTAGCTCCCTGCCCTCCAGGTACCTGCCCGCCCTCACCTGTCCTCCACTCACTCATCACCGCCAGAGGTTCCCCCATGAAGATGCGTCTTCCCTCTGGATCAGCCCCACAGCCTGTCTTGCTGCTCGGTACAGCCCCGATGCATGAACTCTTTAATAGCCTCTAAATAGCTGAGAAAGTAGTTGTGAGGCTATGGCTTAAGGGTCCAGCCTGGTGAAAACATCTTGGGCATTAAATAGCTAAAGGGGGACTTTGCCAAGGGTTTCACAGTAGGTTTCACAATAGCTACAATAGGTTTTTCATCCTAGATAAAGTAATGGCACAATAAACCAACTTCTAGAGGAAGAATGCGGTAGTTATAAGGGCTACATATAGACGTGGGAGTATTATTTAGCAAGACGATCAAGTTTGTTTCAACTTACATTCCCTAAACTGGTGACCACGGGTATCCACGCTCCTTCTGCTCGGTCACTCATTCGCTCACTCATTCAAGTCACCTTACTGAGGCACTACAGACCTGCAGCGGCTGTGTCTTCATGTGCACAGCTTGAGAGGTTTAGAGGCAAGCCTGCGCCTGCAAAGGCATCACCACAATCTGTGACATAAATGTACCCTCACCCCTTAACGTTTCCTCCTACCCTATCTATTATGGCTATTTTTATTTTTGTGATAAGAACACTTAAAATAAGATTTACTCTCTTAGCAAATCTTAGGTACATAACAGTATTGTACAGTAGATATCTAGGACTTACTCATCTCTGCCTCATTTGTTATTAATCTGCTATTTTGAAAGGTGAAAAATGGTACTTCACAGGCGTTTTAATTTGCACTTCTGTGACTAATTATGAGTTTGACCAGCCTTTTGATGTTTATTTGCTGTTGCAATCCTTCTTTTATTCAGTCCATACTATATTCAAGGCACTATTTTAGGTGCTGAGGATACAACAGACAATAAAACATGCAGAATTTATATTTCAATGTGAGAAACAATAAAAACACACAAAAAGTAGAATAAAAAGCTAAGAACACCATTTCAGGTAGTAAGAACTGCTATTAAAAAGCCCCACAAAAGCAAAAACAGTAACAGAGCAAAATAAAGGGAGTCAAGGGGTCCGTTACTTTAGACACAGCGGCCGCGGAGGGGCTCCCTGAAGAGGCGGGGTCTGCACAGACAGGCGCAGGGCGGCTTCTCAGGGCAGAGCCCGGAGCGGCGAGAGCCAGCTCACAGTTCCTGAAGGGGGCTGACCGGGAGCTAGGGGACGGTGAGCGGGCCGGGCGGCCGCGCAGACGGGGGCTGCAGAGACAGGAGCCGGGTCGCGCAGGGCCTCCCTGCAGCCCTGCACGGCGGTGGACCTGAGGCCAGGCGTGCTGGAAAGCCACTAGGGCTCTGAGCGGAAGAGCCGAAGATCGGACCTGCACTGGGAGGCGAGTTAGGAGGCCGTGGGGGGAGACTGGCCAGGACACAAGACTCAGTATCGGCAGGGCAGAGAGAGGAAACTGACTATTTCAGGATACAGCTTGAGCAGGCACGGCTGATGGACCTGACGGGTGACGTCATGGAGAGAGAGGAGCCCAGGGCGTTTGAAGGCTGGATCAGCCGGTCAAGACATTCCTGGTTAGGGAGGAACAGGTGTGTGGAGGTGAAACCAAGAGTTCAGTGCAATCAAGCAAGCCTGGAGTTTGAGGAAAGAAGTCAGGCTGAAGACACAAACGAAGGGCCCTTCAGTCACAAATGGAACCCACGCCAGGAACTGGGCTGAGGTCCTCTGGGCAGAGAAGAGTATGGCAAGAGGTGGGACAGCCCCTGAGTCAGGAGCTTGTATTTCTTACTGAACTGTGCAAGTTTCCACACATTAATGATATTATAGTTTGTCAGTCATTTCTTTTACAAATGTCTCCCCAATTTTCTGTTTGCTTTTGATTCATTGTTTAAAAACATTTCTGACATATCTGTTCAGAAACAATTGTGCAATAAAATCCGTAGGTCCTTCCCTTTGTGCCTTCTTCCATGACTTTTAAGGATCAAAAGTCAAGTAACTAGAGGTCAGACAGGCCCTTGGGTTTTATTTCTATGTTTGCTTGTTTGAGTGAACTCCGATTAATTCAGAATTTGTTTTGGTATGTGTTAAAGTTATAAGTTGATATCTTTTCAAAAGACCTGTCAAGTTCCCCAACACCATCTTTGAACTTCAGCTTGTCTGTGGTGTCTCCACACACTGCACTGCACTTGGTCACTTTCAGCTTCAGGCTCTGAAACTGCCATGGTGATGATGAGAAAGCTGCCTTCTAGTCTTTACAGTGACACTGCATACAGGAATCTCAATGTGCTTATAAGAAAATACCTCAAACAGGCTGAAGAGGGTGTGGGGCAAAAGGAACCCCATGCACTGTGGGTGGGAATGCACATTGGTGCAGCCACTACGGAAAACAGCATGGAGCTTCCTCAAAAAACTAAGAAAAGAGCTGCCGTTTGGCCCAGCAACCCCACTGCTGGGTGTCAGACAGACACACGCACCCCTGTGGGCACAGAAGCACGCCTTACAGCAGCTAAGCCTCAGACACAACTCAGATGCTCATCTGCAGACGAACGGGTAAAGAAGATGTGGTCCATGGATGCCGTGGATGCTATCCAGTCATACCAAGAAGGAAATAACTGCCATTTGTGGCAGCATGATGGGCCTAGAGATTATTCTACTAAGTGACCTAAGTCAGAGAACAACCGATGCTGGGTGACATCACCTGGATGTGGTCTCTAGGATACGACACGGTGGTGGTGGTGGAGTCGCTCAGTCGTGTCCGACTCTTGAGACCCCGTGGACTGCAGCCTGTCAGACTCCTGGGTCTGTGGGATTTTCCAGGCAAAGATACTGGAGTGGGTTGCCATTTCCTTCTCCAGGCAATATGACATAAATGAATGTATTTACAAAACAGAACAGACTCACAGACATAGAGAGCAGACCTGTGTTTGCCAAGGTGGGGCGGGGGCGGGGGGAGGGGTGGACCACGAGTTTGCCACGAGCAGATGCAGACTCATCTACACGACGACAGACAGCCAGGTCGTAGTGTGCAGCACGGGAGCCCCGGTCAGCACCCTGCGATGAGCCGCAGTGGAGAAGAACAGAAGGGTGCACGTGTGCGTAACTGAGCCACTGGTGGACAGAGAGATGAACGCAGCACTGAGTCAACCACACCTCAATATGGCTCTAAAGAGAGAGAGGCTTGTGTGAGATGATGTTCGCGCTGAAGCCACAGAGAAAGAGGGAGGTGGGAGGGGAACACGGAAGGCCCTGGCAAGCTCCGGTGGGAGGGAGAAGAAAGGGGGCAGGGGGAGAGGAGCAGACTGCTGAGCCTTTGGGAGCTTCCGTGGGAATGCGGTACCCTCTGCTGTAAACCGAGAACTCGGTCCTGTGAAAACTCACCTGGGGGCCAGGGTGGCGCACAGCGGGTGTGGGGTGGAGCCCAGGGGCCAGAGGGGACTCCTGCTAGGAAGAGTCTGCATGAAGAAAGGACCTTACCCACACTTTAAAGAGCACATCCAGCCTCCATGCTTGACACGAGAGAAAGGAAACCCAAGTGGCTAGACAGTAAGACTCCTGAGGGCAGGGATTTTTCTCCGGTTTGTCCACTCTCTGCAAGGCAGTCTGGCACTCCAGAAAAATTTGTGAAACTAAATGAACAAAAGTGACTATAGGGAATGAACCTTTTTATCTGTGAAAGAAAAATCAAATGGACAAACAGAAAAGAGCTTCAGGCCTTCCCTGGTGGTCCAGGGGTTAAGAATCTGCCTTGCAGTGCAAGAGACGCTGGTTCGATCCCTGGTCTGGGAAGATCCCACATGCCACAGAGCGACTAAATCCAGGCGCCACAAGTACCGAGCCAGCGCTCTGGAGCCCGCGGGCCACAGCTTCTGACGCCTCCGAGCCCAGAACCTCCAGAGCGCCCCACTCACTGTTGCCAGAGAGAGCCTGTGCTCGCCACGGAGACCCAGCACGGCAAAACCAGAGCTTCCGAGAGCCTCGCGGGAACTGCTCTCATAAGCACACAGCCCCTCAGAGTAAGGGGCAGGCTTCGGACAGGGACACGGGATTTAAAAATACTGCAGGTTTAAATATAGCTGTGTTCTTATAAAATCCTTCTCATCCCTTGGACTATGGGCTTCAATGTGTCAGGAATTATGTCTTTTTTTTTTTTTTTAACTCAAAGTAAGAGAAGAACATATCATGTAAGTATACTCCATCCGTGTACACTTAGGTTGCTGAGCTTCTACTGAAGAAAAGCTAGCAACAATCAAAATCCTTCAGGAAGAAAATCTGGACAACTTGCAGCATTTATCATGACTAACATTTCAGTCTTTCAGAATAAACTTCGAAATTAAGCTCTAATTTGAGATGGTTCTGGTTTGACAAGTCAACTCTTGAGACATCTGAGTATGGTATTATGAAAGAACAAAACTGTTCATCAACCCTTTATGCAAGTGGGAATTTCTTTTAAAAGTAGGATTTTAATGATTTTTTATTCCTACAGTGACCCTTAAAGTTTCTATGTATGTAATCACAAATGCACACATAAGATGCATTTATAAGCTTATTGTGCAGTTCTAAAGACAGTTGGGAAACCCAATTTTAATTTTGTTACTGAAATAATTTAAACATATATTATAGAACTGCCTCTTTTCAATCAACAGAAAGGATCTAGAAAGAGATTATACATGTAGGCATAATTTATTTTAGGTTTATTAGTGTTGGAAAAATGAAGTTGCCAAAATTCAATCTGTAACAAGTACTCTGGTATTTATTTAATTTTTATGACCACTGACATCAACATACATCCTTTTCTCACACCTCAAAGAAAAACTCAGATAATTTATTTAACAGAGATTCATTACATGCATTAACCACTGATATGCTAAAACCTGGAAAATTATTTTCAGCAAATGCGTAACATCTCCTGACAATCTCCAAGAACATCTTAGTGACTCAGAACGTCCATCAGAGAAAGAGGACTCACCGGCTTTTATTTACGAGGTCTGCTCCTCGGGCTTTGTAATAATCCAGATTTGGATGGAACTGGTAGGTCACTGGTCTTGGATTTCTCTACAGAAAAAAAAACCAAGAAGTTAAAATGTATAAAATTATATGATTTGTATATTAAGACAAAAAATGATGAAACGATCGCTTTTATACTCTTAAAGAAAAAAATACATATAATAATGATGTTTAATAATTAATGTGCTTGGGTATTTTTTTCATTGTTGAAGTTTTGCCCTAACTTATCTTTGTCTGATTAAACACTAAAATTATTTAGTACATTTTACTTTTACCTGTCTCAGGTCACACTGATTCATTCCTTCCATTAGATTTCAATAATTTTGATCAGTTTCAATATGCCTTTCCAAAATACAATCAGATAAAATGACAACAAAACTGAGGTATTATGTAAGATGTAACACCAGTACAATCTATTCTTAGGGCTAGGAGACACAACAGTGGTTAAGAAAGCTACATTTTGAAGAAGAGCAAAAACCAGTTTTTGACAACTAGGATGCTAAGTACGCCCACTAGATGGCACACTGAGTCTTTCCTCTTCTAAAATGAATGTATTATTCTGGAATTCGGCAATTCTTTCTAAGTTAGCAGTTTCTATGTCATCTGTTCTTACATACGAGTTGAATAAGTGCCCAGGTAGTGGACATATTATCAGGGTACCACCACAATACGAAAGCAAACTGCCCAAAGCACATTTTTATAAAAGCAGCAACACACTGCACTTTCTGGCATTTAATATTATTTATAAACTTGCAGAAATGTTCTTGAATCATTAGGTTGGGTGTGTCTATTTAAACAGGTTGCTATTATTTAATGTGTCTATAATTTGTAAGTATCAAGTTCCTCGGGCAAATAAAAATTAATCAAATACACTTCTATAAAAACACACTTTTTAAAAAATGTAACACGTTAATAGCATAACCTGAATATCATCACCTCTAAAAGGTTAAACTACATATTTTTCATTAAGAAGTTTTTTTAAAACAAGTAAATGTGATCCAGTGTTTACCTAAACATGTAATTCAAATTAATAACTTGGACCTTGAAACAGCACGCCCTGTCCTTTGAGAGAACCAACTAGACACAGAAAGGCTGAATTTTATTTTAATAGAAAATTATCAACATGCTTTCATATCAGTCCTTGGAGACATAACCCCAAGGCACAGATATACTTTCATGTAGGCGGGGGACATAATTGCTAAGGTTAAATAGTTTGAAATTCATCAAGCTAACAAGCTGCATCTTAAGGCCGTAATGGACCTTTTCTTTTTCTGCTGAAAAGAGAGTATTTACACAGCTCAACCCTTTCATATCTCTTCCAAGTCAGCCCTAATCATCTCACAAAAATGACAATCCCTTGATTTAGCTCCAGCTACTACTCCACTGGTTTGGTATTCAGCACAGCTCCACAATAATCAGATCTGAATCGCCTTGATGAAGATAACTGATGCCTCCATGACTACCGTACTATTAAGCCTAACAGTGCAACTTCTCGCTCTCTAGGAATTACACAGGTTTCCTTGTGGTAGCTGATGACAACCTGGACCCAAGCATAACGGAAAAATGAAACAGGGGTCAAAACCACAGTGCATTCATGATTTATTTTTAAAATTAACTTTCCTAAGAGTATCACTCACGACCAGTTTTGCTCCTTATTCTCAGTACTTGGAAACGTTTCATTTTTGCTACTATAAAAGGCTTTTCTTCTCTGACTTTCAATAAATTAATAAAGGATTCTGTTACCTTTTGCTAGAAAACAATGAAAGAAGGGGGGGCACCGTGCTGTTTCTTGAAATATCTTTATAAAGAAATGACAGCAATTCAAGACATGAAGTGCCGATCCACCAAAGCACTTAAAGCCATTATTAGGAATGATGATCTAACTTGAACATATGAATGAGGCTCAAGTATGGCTTTCACCGAGGTCTATTTAAATTCCTAGGAGACTTACTAGTATCAAATGAAGAGGCGGCTTAAAGTGACACCACACAGGGGTAGGAAAAAAAAAAGAATGAAAAGATGATGTTGAAAAACAGTATTTGAAATGTAAGAAAATAAAACCAGAGGTTACAGTTGAAAGTTATTCAACAGGATTTTCTATCTGCTGTCACTAAGACATAAGTAGGTACACCACGGACGTTCTAGACTAGCACAATCCCACAGACGTATAATGCTGGTCACAAATGCAAGCTTCACATGTAATGTAAAAGTTTCTAGCAAGCCACATAAAAAAAGAGAAAAAAGACAGAGTGAAAGTACATATAATAATATTTTGTTCCATTTGACTTATCCAAAATGTTGACACTAAGAACATGTAATCAGTATAAAAATTGAGACTTTTACATGCTTTCTTCTGTATAAAGTGTTTGAAATCCAGCATGTATTTTACAGATAGCACATCTGAGTTTGGACCAGCCACACTTGAAGGGCTCAGTGGCCACAAGAAGACTGCAGCCACTGTAATGAACAGAACAGAACCAAATGTCTGATATGTAAGTAAGGCAACATGTGGCTACAGAAATCACATATATAGACACATATTTATAAAAGGCACATACTTTTATACAGTAAGATTCAGTACTGACAGTTCTTTAATTCACCTATAATGCTTCTCTTTTAACACATTATTGACTGAGAGGTTTTTGCAGAAACGAATACCCGTGGCTGGCGATTTATTAAGTGAATCTCGAAATGTCTCAGGTCAATAATGTTTGGGTAACAAAAGACGTATTAATATGTCTCTGGTCAATAATGAATTAATTCAGTTACTTTTGCCTCTTCTGAATATAGTTTTACAAAGTTAAGAAATTTTAGAGCAGTAACTTCTCACTCAACTATGTACTAACATAAGAGGTGGGATGAGATTCCATGAGCAGAAGTCTAACCTTATGCAGTGAAATCATTTTAAAAGTAAGAAGATATTTGTCTCTCTTGTTTTAAAGAATTTTTTTCCAAACCAAATAGAAATATAACAGCTTTTAATTCTTACTTTTTACAGACCTGGAATTTTCTCTAAAATTTAAGAGCCACTAGAATTCTACACACATAAGACTCTTTATTTAAGAAAGACCAGACCCCACGACAGTTGTAAGATCTCATTGTTCGGGACACGTGATGTCGACAACTTTAACCTGGTAAGTCTTTGGCAAAGGATTGGGACAATTAGCAATTATTTTAAACCCATTTCACACAGTCAAGATTTCAAGTATTGTAAGCTTTTCCAAGCCAATGTGCATTAACAAAACAAAACAACAACAGCAGCAAAGAAACACCACTTTGGGGGGAGACTTTTTCATCAGAAGATGGTAATCCTAACTTACAGTGGGTTGTGTACAGAGACATAACCACTTACGTTTCATGCCCTGAGAAGTCGACATAACTACACGTGAAAATGCAGAAATCACAAGCTGAATTCACCCTGGATTTACTGTGCCTTCCCTAGACCAACCTGGATGGACTTGAAATAAATCTTCCACAAGACTGCAGCTAATTTACTTCCCAGGTACCATCCCCTCCTCTGTTAACAAGCTACTGGAGCTCGTCCGTCTGAAGGCTTTCTCTTCAGCAGCATGAAAGTGAAGTCACTCCGTCGTGTCCAACTCTTTGCGACCCCGTGGACTGTAGCCCGCCAGGCTCCTCCGTCCATGGGATTGTCCAGGCAAGAGTACTGGGTTGCCATTTCTTCAGCATCGTACATTATGGCAACACAGGAAGAAAGCTGAGACTCCCACCCTCGGGACAGGTGAGCTGGAACTTGGGGAGGCAGCCTAGAGCCCTGTGGGCCAAAGTACTTAACCGAAGCAGGATAGATAATGGCAGAAACTAAAGTCCTAGAGGGAACTACATGGGAAAGACCGGACCAGGCCAAACGCGTGTGATACTTCTGAATTTTCAAAGTGCTTTTGTTAATTTGGCATGATCAAGTCAATTTACAAGGAATGCCTAAATGACAGCAATCGACGCTAGGGACAAAACAGACTGAATCCTAACCTCTCCGTTGCAGTTAACATCCTTCACTTCTGAGGTCCATGGGATAGACAGTAAGCTGAGCCTTCGTGTCATTTCAGGTGAGACGCTCTCTCCCTTACCGAGTGTGACCTCAGATGGTGGCCCAGCCCCTCTGCTCTACTCTGTGACAGACGCCCTTCCCTGCCACTCCTACCCTCGCAATAATGCTTCCGGATTTCATGTTCAAACTCACTTTTCTAGGGTAGTACGTTGCTTAGGTGCTGAGTTGTGTCTGGCTCTTCTGTGACCCCGTGGACTGTAGCCCGCCAGGCTCCTCTGTCCTTGTGATCTCTGAGGCACGAATCCTGGAGTGGGTTACCACTTCCTTCTCCAGGCGATCAAGCCCACGGTTCCTGTTGGCACTGCTGTACTGTAGGTGGATTCTTTACCTCTGATCCACTGGGGAAGCCCCAAGCGCACCACTAAATGGCAGTATGCGAGTCCTTCAGTGCTGACCCACACCAAGTACAGCTACCACCAGAAGCACACTCAACCACAAGGTGAAATGTGACAACCTTCTGAGCCTGGTGAGGTCAAACTCATCCACAAAGGGCATTACAGACAGAACACTCTAGACTGACCCCCCAACTCTGGTCCCTCACCTGCGGTTGACAATCTCCTTTCGCACCGTTAATGGGAACTCCAGAAGGAGAAGAGTCCGAGGGACTCATCCCGCTCGAACAACGCAGCGGCTTTCAAAGGCCTGGCGCTGACAACGCATGGAACTGAGCAGAGCAGGAGCGGCCCAGGGCCAGCGACCCTGGCTCTGGCGAACCACCAGCAGGGGGTGAGGAAGGCTCAAGTTCGATGTGAAACACGCAGGGACTGCGGCAGGCCCACCGTCTGCTGTAGGGGCTCAGGCTGCCTGGGGCGGAGGCGAGGGGTCGGGAGTCAGGGAGGTTCGAGTCCACTCCACCCACGCCTGCCTGTGGAGGACTCACAGCCCTGGTGCTGATTTCCTCATCTGCAAAACTGCAGAAAGGGTTAAACCGGGCACTGGACATAAAGCGTGGCACAGTGGTGGGCACTTTGGAAAAGCTCCAGAAAACAGAAGCCAGAATTCCCTTCTGATACCCCTGAACGCTGATGAGCAGGATGTTGACAGTAGATCAGATCGTTTGACTGACTTAAAATCCACAATGGCCAACTGGTAGAGAAAGCAGTGTTCCATCCTTCTGATAACCATCAAGAAACTTAGGGCAGGGCTTACCAAACGTTCCATTTGTTTTAGAAAAGTAACACATATTTAGGAACATATATTGTACACATTGGGCCTCATACGTGTGGAGAAAATCTGTCTTACAAATCAGAACAGGAGTGTGTATACACATACCAGTTTTTAAAAACTGTAAACCACATTCTATTAAAGCACAGTTGTTTGCCAGCTAATGAGGTTAAAATAATTAAAGGGATTTCCTACAATATGTCCAAATTATTATTGGTTACAGTTTTTACATTAAATTAAACTGATAAAATTCCTGTAGCATTTGTCAAATTGAAAAGGTTGATTTATATTTACAATGTAAATACAATGTCTGTTTGGCATGAAGAAAATGTTTGCCAAATGAAGAATTACTTAGTTTTCTTTTCCCTGATACCTTGCTACCCACTCTTAATTTTTAGCACGCCAGATTAGAAAAGGGGAAAAACAAGGCTCAGAAGGAGAAACAGCACTGTAGAAATATGTCGAACGTTTCTCTTTGGTGAAAAATGAGACTCTTATTTTAGTGAATATGTTATTGCCTCAATGCTGGGGGAAAAGCAACCGTCATTAGAAAAACGAATTGCTCAGCTGTTTATAAGCAAAAAGCTCTGGGGGAATTTCTCAGGACCCCAAAGGCAAAGCATTACAGGGTTATGCAAACATATGTTGCAGGTGTTTTAGGGGAGACAGGTGGGCAAACCTCAGCCCTGGAAGAGGAGTTGTTTTAATACGCTGGAGCTGAAATGAGGTAACCTAAACACATCCAAGTGCACGGGCCGCCACGGCACCAGTGAACTGGCGCTGCAGAGCAAAAACTCTCCCTAAAATAATTTTCTGGTTAGTGCCAAGCAAACAGGATTTTTCCCTTCTTATAGTTTTATGGAAAACAAACACTGCCAATTACTTTTTCTTTTTTTTCCAACTAAAGGTATTTTAAACCTGGAACAAAGAACAGCCTGAAATAGCGATAATTACCCAAAAAAGATAAGGATGAAGTATTGTTGCCTTTATTTAAACAAATATTCCTAAGGAGACAGTTTGTTGTAATATCCCCTCTTTGGTTCACTAGGCAACATTAGATTTATCATAATTCTCCTAAAGCCTAAGATATTTCTATATTAAAATGCTAATTTTGTCTTTTCTTTTGCCTGTAATTAAAGCTGGGGAGATTTGTGATCTGATATTCACTGATTGCTAGAGGGTCCACAAAGGTCTCAGCATTTCTGCTTCTTATTGCCACATATGGCCCTCTTCATTACAACTAGAGTAACACAGAGGATCACAAAGGCAGACGTTACAATCCTAAATGCTCACAAGATTCCCTTAAAATATGTAAATAAATAAAATAAGTGGTCTTATGTAGATATTGCTATCAAATCTAGACTTGCATTTTATTTCCTTCATCATTTATCCAAGAGCTGGTTTTATTTTCCTATTACTTGCTACTAATACTGATTTTACTGCATGTATTTAGGTATAATAGTATATGAGCCATACCTGCCTTATCTAAACCATTTTTCCTTTTTTTTGAACAGCCCCATACCATGAATTAAACGCCAAATACTTGTAAGTTCACAAAACACTGGATTCCCAAAAGTAAAATCTAGTTTGATTTTTAATAATATTCAGAAATCTAAAACGTGGATACAACACATACACCAAGTGAACATAGATTTTTTTTTTTTTTAAAGAAAACACACCTTTTCAACAGCGTTGTAAATCAGAATTTCATTTCAGGATCAGGATTACAATGACCCCTGGCTTATATGCTAACAGTTCATATGTCTTTTTGATAAGAAATATATATTGCAGATATTAGATATTAAGAATCTTTGGGCAATTGACAGAAAAATTTAGGTACTTTCAATCTATGCATCTACAGATTAAAACAAAACAATGTTAAAAGGCCTTAAAAGTAAAAAGGAAGCCAAGCCGTGAACTGGTGAGGACACAGACAGGCGCTCTGAAGCTGCTCCAGCCTCCGTGGCATGCTGGGCAAGCCTGCTCCCTGAAGCCACAGCCACAGCCCAGCTCGGCAAGCCCAGACCTCAGACGCAGAGGGGCGCTGAGCCCACCCGAGCGCTACGCTCCACGGTAGCCTCGACAGTCAACAGACCCAAGAGAAATACGTCTTTTCCTTCTTCCAATGCATTTACAGTTGGAATTTAGCATGGAGGACAAGGCCAGATTAACATGCCCCCCCAGTATAAATACATAAAGAACTATGGAAAAAGGTTCACATTTACCCATTTTTTTTGTGACTGACATTGGGCCTCAAAACCCTCTTTTCTGGCAGTTGGTGAGCTCAGTTCTGAACTCTTCACCTTTTTCCTTCCCTGACTATGAGCAGAGTAGGGCAGGAGCCTGACTTCACTGGTTCAGACACATGGAACCCCATTTATCTTTTCCAGAGAGTGAAGGTTCCCAACTTTCAATCATATAAAGAAGAGAACGGAAAGAAGAAATCTCAAAAAAATCCCTAAATATTCCAATTTGGGAAAGAGACTTTAAGGAACTAAAATCTCGGATATAAAAATTACCCTTGCAAGTTTTTATTTTTAGAAGTGCTAAAATAAGTTTAAACAAATTATCATCAAGACGAAGCAATGTACACATGGCTTTAGGAGTTCTGAATCCTTAAGAGTGAGTCCATGTGACCCCATAGGACTGAGAACCCTAATTTGAGACATTTGACCCCACCTTCCTTCCCTTTCCTGCCCTGCTATCTTCACTGCCCAGGGAACAAAAGCTGAGCTCCTGCACACGGAGGCCTGGCAAAAGAAAGCCTTGCATAGCACACTTCTCATGCAATTTTGGGAGTCACTTCAATGAAAAAACATCCTGCAATTAAAAATCTCATATAAATAGACTCTTACTACGGTCATTCACTTACAGTCTTTTTTGTGTGTGATACTTTCTAGGATAACAATGAAGCATACATACTTCATTTTGAATTTTGAAATGTCCAAGTAAAGAACTCAGAAACCAAACATAGCTACAGATTAGAGTTTTATTTTCCTGAGTGAGGCCAATCTCCATTTGAAAAAGTATGTCAAATTAAACCCAGAAACGCCAAGAAATGGCCCTAGAGATGGACTCTTCTTGCCTTCTTGATTGTTTTATTCCAGATTTCATTGCCACTATAAGAACGCTGACACCAGGTGTTAATTCTCTTAAGAGTGGAAAACATCATAAAAGTAGGCCCTCTTCAATCAGTACATTCGACGCAGCCCAGCATTAAAAGCAAAGAAAGGCCCGTGGAGCAGTCCCTCAAGTGACACCAGTGCTGTGCAGTCGCCGAGTCGTGTCTGGCTATTTGACCCCAGGGACTGCAGCACAGGCTTCCCTGTCCCTCGCCATCTCCCGGAGTTTTCCCAAGTTCACGTCCACTGAGTTGGTGATGCCATCCAACCATCTCATCCTCTGTCTCCCTTTTCCCCTTCTGCCTTCCGTCTTTCCCAACATCAGGGTCTTTTCAGTGAGTAGGCTGTTCGCTTCAGCCTATCCATGCTATGGGCTCTTGATCACTTTGAGCCATGAACTACTCTGCCTTCTGGTGAAGACTTTGGTCCCCTTTTCAGAATAATGCTTTTAAATACACAGGAGAATACATAGGATTATAAAGGAAGAACGATAATACTGAAACGCAGTAACTGAAACACTGAACCAATCTGTAACACTGCGTGTGCACACGATGTCAGGTCTGACTCTGTGGCCCCGTGGACTGCACCCCACCAGGCTCCTCTGTCCACGGGATTCTCCAGGCAAGAATACTGGAGGGGGTTGCCGCTTCCTACTTTAGGGGATCTTCCCGACCCAGGGATCGAACCGGTGCCTCCTGCGCCTACTTACTGCACCTACAGATGGATTCTTTACCACTAGCACCACCTGGGAAGCCCCTATGACACTGTAAAATATGCTTTTAGATTAATTATTAAGTAAGATATACATCTGATTTGATCATGACTATGATTTAAAAGCAGTGATGACAAATGGTATTTTTACCAATATTGTAAAAAAGGAATTGTTTGCAGAAATCAACAAAGATGATCTTAAAATTCATATGGAAATGCAAGTGACTCAGATTTGCTGATTTCAAAACACTACAAAGTTACAATCATCAGGGTAGCACGGCACTAGCATTAGGGCGGACGTATAGATCAGCAGAGCACAACTGAGCGTCCAGAAATGAACCCTTACGCTTATGGTTAACTAGTTTTTGACAAAGAGGCAAGACAATTCAATGGAGCAAAGAACAAGCTTTTCCAACAAACACAATTAATGCCCAAATGGAAAAGAATGAATTTGAATCCCTATCTCACACCACAGAAAATCAACTCAAAGTGGATCACAGACCTAAATGGAACAGTTAAAACTATCAAACTTTAAGAATGAAACAGGAGTAAATCTTTGTGATCTTGGATTAGGAAGTGATTTCTTAGAAATGACAACAAAAGTATAAGTGATAAAAGAAAATATTGATGTTAGGCGTCATGAAACTTGAAAACGTTTGTGCTTCAAAGGACACCATTAGGAAAGGGGAAAGATGATGGACAGGTGAGAGAGAGTATCTGCACAGCCCGTCAGATGAGCCTCTTGTCTCTCGGAGATGTGAACAGCTCCCACCACTCTGAATAAAACGATGACCTGGTTAAAGACGCACAAAGGGCCCAAAGAGCCGTTTCTCAAAAAACCACAGGAAAAGATGCTCAACATAATGAGTCGCCAAGGAAATGCAAATCAAAACCACAGTAAGATACCACTGCACACCCCTTCAAATGGCTGTAATAAAAAAGGTACAAGCGCTGGCAAGTGTGCTGAGAAATGTGAACCCGCCTTCATACATTGTTGGTGGGAATGTAAAATGGTGTAGCCACTTTGCAAAACAGCTTTTGACAATTCCTCAAAATGCTGGATGTAGAGTAAGGAACCATATGAGAAATAAAAAATATTTCAAAAAAAAACCCCTTGCATGGGAAATGTGCATAGCAGCATTATTTTTAATAGCTACAAAGCTTTTGACTGTGTGGATCACAATAAACTGTGGAAAATTCTGAAAGAGATGGGAATACCAGACCACCTAACCTGCCTCTTGAGAAATCTGTATGCAGGTCAGGAAGCAACAGTTAGAACTGGACATGGAACAACAGACTGGTTCCAAATAGGAAAAGGAGTACGTCAAGGCTGTATATTGTCACCCTGCTTATTTAACTTCTCTGCAGAGTACATCATGAGAAACGCTGGACTGGAAGAAACACAAGCTGGAATCAAGATTGCCGGGAGAAATATCAATAACCTCAGATATGCAGATGACACCACCCTTATGGCAGAAAGTGAAGAGGAACTAAAAAGCCTCTTGATGAAAGTGAAAGAGGAGAGTGGAAAAGTTGGCTTAAAGCTCAACATTCAGAAAATGAAGATCATGGCATCCGGTCCCATCACTTCATGGGAGATGGGGAAACAGTGGAAACAGTGTCAGACTTTATTTTTTGGGGCTCCAAAATCACTGCAGATGGTGACTGCAGCCATGAAATTAAAAGACGCTTACTCCTTGGAAGAAAAGTTATGACCAATCTAGATAGTATATTCAAAAGCAGAGACATTACTTTGCTGACTAAGGTCCGTCTAGTCAAGGCTATGGTTTTTCCTGTGCTCATGTATGGATGTGAGAGTTGGACTGTGAAGAAGGCTGAGCGCTGAAGAATTGATGCTTTTGAACTGTGGTGTTGGAGAAGACTCTTGAGAGTCCCTTGGACTGCAAGGAGATCCAACCAGTCCATTCTGAAGGAGATCAGTCCTGGGATTTCTCTGGAAGGAAAGATGCTAAAGCTGAAGCTCCAGTACTTTGGACACCTCATGAGAAGAGTTGATTCATTGGAAAAGACTCTGATGCTGGGAGGGATTGGGGGCAGGAGGAGAAGGGGACGACTGAGGATGAGATGACTGGACGGCATCACGGACTCGATGGATGTGAGTCCGAGTGAACTCCGGGAGATGGTGATGGACAGGGAGGCCTGGCGTGTTGCGATTCATGGGGTCACAAAGAGTCGGACACGACCGAGTGACTGGACTGAACTGAACTGAACTGAACAGAGTGGAAACAGTCCAAATGCCTACCAAGTGACTAATGGATAAACAAAATGTGGTATATCCATAATGGAATATTAACTGGCAATAAAAAACGAAGAATCGCTACATGCTACAACATGGATAGACGTCAAAAACTACGCTAAATTAAGGAAGCCCGCCACCAGCTCCCCCCACCCCTGCCAAATACTGTATTACACAAAATATCTAGAATAGGCAAGTCCACGGGGATGGGAATCAGATGAGTGGTTGCCTAGGGTGGGGTGGAAAGAGTTTTAAGTGGAGGGAGAAAACTAGGGTATGACTGATAAGGAGTACAAGGGTTCTTTCGGGAATTATGAACGTGTTCTAAGGCTACAGAACTCTGTCAATATAGTAAAAATCATTGACCTGTATGCTTTAAATGAGTGCATTTTTATTGTATGTAAATGACATCTTAATCAACCTGTTAAAAACAAAAAATATGATATGCACTGGTAAATGAATATACACACACAGACACACATTTTTTCCTGGGA
The DNA here is from genome assembly GCF_014754425.2 of Oryx dammah. Lineage (NCBI taxonomy): Eukaryota > Metazoa > Chordata > Mammalia > Artiodactyla > Bovidae > Oryx > Oryx dammah. The sequence goes on along the minus strand of NW_024070186.1, from coordinate 3,274,729 downwards.
GGAGAAATGGATGGATGCATACGAAGGGGGACTAGGTAGACTTTTATTTTCTTCTGAATTGAGTATATAGTTGATTGATGGGCTGCCCTGGTTGCTCAGCCAGTAAAGAATCTACCTGCAAAGCAGGAGACTCAGGTTTGACTCCTAGGTCGGGAAGATCCCCTGCAGAAGGGAATGGGAATCTACTCCAGTATTCTTGCCTGGAGAATTCCATGGACAGAGAAGGCTGCCAGTTACAGTCTGGGGGTCGCAAAAAGTAGGGCACGACTAAGCAACTAAGACACACAGCTGATTTACTACCTTCTGTCAGTTTCCGGTGGACAGGCAAGTGACTCAGTTACGCACATGTATGTGCACACACACACACACACACGCACACACATATATCCTTTTTCAGGTTCTTTCCCATTATAGGTTATTATAAGATAGTGAATATAGCTCGCTATCTTTGTTGTTTATCTATTTTACCTATAATAGTGTGTATCTGTTCATCTCAAACTCCAAATTTATCCCTCTCCCTCCCAGAGACTTTTGTTTTTGTTGTTGCTGTTCAGTTGCTCACTCGTGTCTGACTCTTTGTGGCCCCAGGGACTGCAGCACGCCAGGCTTCCCTGTCCTTCACAGTGTCCTGGAATTTGCTGGAACACATGTCCATTGAGTCAGTGATGCCATTCAACCTTGTCGTCCTCTTCTCCTCCTGCCTTCTATCTTTTCAAGCATCAGGGTCTTTTCCAATGAGTTGGCTCTTCACATCAGGTGGTCAAAGTACTGGAGCTTCAGCATCAGTCCTTCCAATGAATATTCAGGTTGATTTCCTCTGGGACTGACTGGTTTGACTCCCTGAAGCCCAAGGGACTCTCTTCTCCAGCCACACAGGGCACCGATTCTCCGGTGCATTTCAGCATCAGGCCTCTCAGTGAGTATTCGGGTCGATTTCCTCTGGGACTGACTGGTTTGACTCCCTGATGCCCAGGGGACTCTCTTCTCCAGCCACACAGGGCATCGACTCTCTGGCACCTTTCAGCATCAGTCCTTCCAGTGAGTATTCAGGTCGATTTCCTCTGGGACTGGCTGGTCTGACTGCCTGACGCCCAAGCGACTCTTCTCCAGCCACACAGGGCACCGATTCTTTGGTGCACTGTTTTCCTTATGGTCCAGCTCTGACATCTGTGCTAAGTCGCTTCAGTCGTGTCCAACTCTCTGCAACCCTATGGACTATCGCCCGCCAGGCTCCTCCCCCAGTGGGATTCTCCAGGCAAGAATCCTGGAGTAGGTTGCCATGCCCTCCTCCAGGGGCTCTTCCTAGCCCAGGGATGGAACCTGTGACTCTTGTCTCCTGCACCGGCAGGTAGGATCTTTGCCACTCGCGCCACCTGGGAAGCCCAACTCTCACAGCAGTACATGACTACTGGAGGTAGGGCAATACCAATACAATATCGTAAAGTAATTTAGCCTCCAATTAAAATAACTAAATTTATATTTTAAAAAAACCATAGCTTTAACTGCGTGAAACTTCATCAGCAAAGTAACGTCTCTGCTTTTTAATAGGCTGTCTAGGTTTGTGATAGCTTTTCTTTCAAGGAGCAAGCGTCTTTTAATTTCATGGCTGCAGTCACCATCTGCAGTGATTTTGGAGCCCAAGAAAATAAAGTCTCTCATTGTTTCCCCATCTATTTGCCATGAAGTGATGGGACCAGATACCTTGATCTTAGTTTTCGGAATGTTGAGTTTTAAGCCAACTTTTTCACTCTCCTCTTTCACTTTCATCAAGAGGCTCTTTAATTCCTCTTCATTTTCTGCCATAAGGGTGGTGTAATCTGCCTATCTGAGGTTATTGATGTTTCTCCCGGCAATCTTGATTCCAGCTTGTGCTTCATCCAGTCTGGCATTTTGCATAATGTACTCTGCATAGATGATAAATAAGTAGGGTGACAATATACCGCCTTGTTGTATTCCTTTCCCAATTTGGAACCAGTCCGTTGTTCAATGTCTGGTTCTAACTATTGTTTCTTGATCTGCATACAGATTTCTCAGGAGGCAGGTCTAATATTCCCATTTCTTTAGGAATTTTCTACAGTTTGTAGTGACCCACACAGTAAAAGACTTCAGCACAGTCAATGATGCAGAAATTTTTGTGGGATTCTCTTGCTTTTTCCTGTGATCCAATGGATGTTGGCTCGTTCCTCTGCCTTTTCTAAATTCAGCTTGAACATCTGGAAGTTCTCGGTTCACATACTGTTGAAGCCTGATTTCAAGGATTTTGCGCATTACCTTACTAGCATGTGAATTTGTACTCTGTATTTTTTTACACGGCTGTCATTTTCATATCATGCATCATATTACTCCACTCCCATCTGACCATCAATGGGAGTTATCTCCACCATGAGTTTACTGGTAGGGATCAATTCTGATTTCTTATTTATACTGCTACTGCTGCTGCTGCTAAGTCACCTGAGTCATGTCCAACTCTGTGTGATCCCATAGACGGCAGCCCACCAGGCTCCCCCGTCCCTGGGACTCTCCAGGCAAGAACACTGGAGTGGGTTGCCATCTCCTTCTCCAATGCATCAAAGTGAAAAGTGAAAGTGAAGTCGCTCAGTCGTGTCTGACTCTTCGCAATCCCATGGACTGCAGCCCACCAGGCTCCTCCATCCATGGGATTTTCCAGGCAAGAGTACTGGAGTGGGGTGTCATTGCCTTCTCCGTCTTATTTATACTAATTTGCACTAAACTAAAAATAAAGCTTAATTCTTTAGTTATACTTTATATAAACAAGATAAAAAATATTTTATATCCTTCTCAGCTTAGATTTTGTACTCTAAAATCATTACATCACCTAAGTGGTAGATTAAACAGGCATGAAGGACAGCTCCTGACTCTGGCTGAACTTGCTACTCTTAGCAAAAGTCTGTCAGACAGCATTAGGCTGACTTTGTTTAGCCTGCCTCTATGACCTAATGCTTCCCTGGGGGCTCAGAGGTTAAAGCATCTGCCTGGAAAGCTGGAGACCCGGGTTCAATCCCTGGGTAGGGAAGACCCCCTGGAGAAGGAAACGGCCACCCACTCCAGTGCTCTTGCCTGGAGAATCCCATGGAGGGAGGAGCCTGGTGGGCTGCAGTCCACGGGGTCGCGAAGAGTCGGACACGACTGAGCGGGGTCACTTTCACCTTCATGACCTCGTGCAGGACTCGCTCTTTTCACAGAGGCCTTTGAAGATCTGGAAGGTGAGATGCCATAAGGCTGACCTTTGAAGGTCATCCAGAAGCTTTAAATGGCACCAACTGCAAGATTTCACCACACACACACACACACACACACACACAGGCACACACACACACACGCACACACACACAGGCACACACACACACACACGCACACACACACAGGCACACACACACACACACACACAGGCACACACACACACACAGGCACACACACGCACATGCACACACAGGCACATGCCCAAAAGGGAATCTTACAGATCTGTCAGTAACTCTTTGCGATTTTGTGATCTCTGAAATATACTCTCAATTTCAATTATCTTGTTCAAATCTTTCAATACTCATCTCTCCACAAAACTCCTAAGCTTCAATTTCTGGCATTAATATTTCAAACCACTTATTAAAACCCCAGGCATCCCTGAGAGCTCAGTTGGTAAAGAATCCATCTGCAATGCAGGAGATTCCGGTTTGATTCCTGGTTCAGGGAGATCCGCTGGAAAAGGGATAGGCTACCTACTCCACTACTCTTGGGTTTCCCTGGTGGCTCAGCTGGTAAAAAATCTGCCCACAATGTGGGAGACCTGGGTTCCATCCCTGGGTTGGGAAGATCCCCTGGAGAAGGGAAAGGTTGCCCACTCCAGTATTCTCGCCTGGAGAATCCCACGGACTGTATAGTCCATGGGGTCGCAGAGAGTCAGGACGTGACTGAGCAACTTTCACTCTCACTATCAGAACCCTAGACCTAGGACATAAAACATCTGGGCTGAGCGAGTTATATCATTCTGCCTCCCAGGACTCCTGTGGCAAGACCCCACAGCTCCATGACCAGGACCCTCACTGTGGTTCAGAACTGTCTTGATTTTTGCCTTGACTATATCAAGTCTTTAATCTTGTGCCCGCTGATACACATAATAACCCCTCAATCACCTTCGAAAAATACAGGTCTGAGGTTTTTTTTTTTTTTTTTTTTTTACTTCCCTCCCTTAGTTCTGAATCAAGTCTCAATTGCCAAAGTTTCAGTTTCTCAGCAAGACATCAAAGACCACCATGGTCTCCACGAGCCAGCCCTAAAATACATCTCACATCAGCTGGGAGTGACAGTCGCTAACTGAGCTCACCTCCTGTAGGCAGGAGGTTGTCTGCTTTGTTTGGTTTCTGTGATTCTGATATTGTTTGCCTGAATCTTCAGAGGAGTTTCATTAGGAAGCTGAGAATCTGGATGCCATTTTATAACCAAGAAGTGTGATTTCAGCTGGATGAGAACGAAGGTTGTGAAGGTGCCCATAGGAAAAGGGCAGCAACGGCAATCCCAGTAGAAGGAAGACCACACAGCTGGGGTGAAGACAGTGTGGAAAGATAAACATTCTTCTGGCTCCACCCAGCCAGCCACCCACCCACCAATCCATGGATCCTCCTATGCAGATACTTCCTGTGTCAGGGGCTACGCGGGGTACTGGGAGGACAACGGGAACACAGCAGCCTTGAGTCCACCCTGAAGGGGCAAGAGGATGGAATAATGGAATAATCACATACATCAGTGTAAGACCGTGTCCGTGCTGAGTGCTTAGAAGAGGAAGTACAGGGTGCTAGGGAAGTGCGCAACGGGGATTTTGCTTCATCAGGGAGGACTTCCCAGCGGAACTGACGGTGGAACAGCAAACAGGAGGGGGAGGCTTGGCGACCTGAATGTGTTGTGGGGAGGGTCACATAGAGAAGCAGCACAGCGGTGAGGAACTGGTTGTCATTCTTCGAGTTCTCGTCAGCTATAACCTGGGGCTTCCTTTTCTGCACGGCACTGTTTAATGATCAGTGACACCCAGAACCTTCACAGCTTGCCTATGTGTCGTTGTTGTTCAGTCACAAAGTCGTGTCCGACTCTGCGACCCCATGGGCTGCAGACACCAGGCTTCCCTGTCCTTGACTATCTCCCAGAGTTTGCTCAAACTCATGTTATCTATCTGTACACCTACATAAAAAGCAACTGATAATTTTATCTTTTAAAGGTTCTTTATTTATTTATTTATAGCCACACCACACAGCTTACAGGGCCTCAGTTCCTCGACCAGCCATCAAACCTCAGGCCCTGGCAGTGGAAGCACCAGCTCCTAACCACCGGACAGCCAGGGAGTTACAAAAACAGGAAGAAATCAACACGTAACGACACATTAAATTATTCAGGAAGCTTACTATGTAAATGGAAACTGGAAACTAAGAGGCTCAGGAATAAGCTTGCTCATTTATAAAGCATCAATTAAACACTAAATTTAGGGGGAGAAAACCCACAGCTTATATAGACCCTCAAATAGAGTCCTGCCTGTTCAGCCTTGCTTCTTCCTCTTGAGGAAGCACACAGACCATCAGTCATCACTTACTGACGCCAGACCATCCATGCGCTTCACGAGCACTATGTCACACTCACAGAACTTTCACAACAGGCTCAGCACCACTTTACAGGTAAAAAGACCGGTTAGAATGGTTTGTATTTTGGCCAAAGTCATGAAGATAGTAAGGCTATAGTCAGGAACCAAATCTATTTCCATCTTCAAACCTCTTTTGCCTACATATATTCATGGCTGCTGTCATTTACATAAGAGTTCATCAAAGAATGAAGAACACTGTTAATTAACCCTTAGTTTTCTTTTGGGGATAAATAATCATGAGAAATGCTGGGCTGGATGAAGCACAAGCTGGAATAAAGATGGCCGGGCAGAGCTTGGCAGGCTACAATCCATGGGGTCACAAACAGGCAAGACTGAGCAACTGAGCATACCCAACCTTATAAACAGACGTATAAACCTTATAAACAGACTGGTTCCAAATTGGGAAAGGAGTACATCAAGGCTATGTATTGTCACTCTGCTTATTTAACTTATATGCAGAGTACATCATGAGAAACGCTGGACTGGATAAAGCACAAGCTGGAATCAAGATTGTCAGGAGAAATATAAATAACCTCAGATGTGCAGATGACACCACCCTTATGGCAGAAAGTGAAGAGGAACTAAAGAGCCTCTTGATGAATGTGAAAGACTAGAGTGAAAAAGCTGGCTTAAAGCTCAACATTCAGAAAACGAAGATCACAGCATCTGGTCCCATCACTTCATGGGAAATAGATGGGGAAACAGTGGAAACAGTGTCAGACTTTATTTTTGGGGGCTCCAAAATCACTGCAGATGGTGACTGCAGCCATGAAATTAAAAGACACTTACTCCTTGGAAGGAAAGTTATGACCAACCTAGACAGCATATTCAAAAGCAGAGACATGACTTTGCCAACAAAGGTCCGTCTAGTCAAGGCTATGTTTTTCCAGTAGTTACGTATGGATGTGAGAGTTGGACTATAAAGAAAGCTGAGCACCGAAGAACTGATGCTTTTGAACTGTGGTATTGGAGAAGACTCTTGAGAGTCCCTTGGACTGCAAGGAGATCCAACCAGTTCATCCTAAAGATCAGTCCTGGGTGTTCATTGGAAGGACTGATATTGAAGCTGAAATTCCAATACTTTGGCCACCTGATGCAAAGAGCTGACTCATTTGAAAAGGCCCTGATGCTAGCAAAGATTGAGGGCGGGAGAAGGGGACAACAGAGGATGAGATGGTTGGATGGCATTGCCAACTCGATGGACATGGGTTTGGGTGAACTTCGGGAGTTGATGATGGACAGGGAGGCCTGAAGTGCTGCAGTCCATGGGGTTGCAAAGAGTTGGACACGACTGAGCGACTGAACTGAACTGAATCACAGTTCCAGGTGTAAAGAGGTAACCATGCTTTAAGTGTTATCTATGTTTCTTTTAAATAATTAGTTTATATTCTCAAATAATATTTCACAATTTTTCACATCTCAAAATTAGAAATGAAAAATTGGGCACATTACTTTATTACGGATCAGGTTGAGAAACGACACATTATCTATGCATTTGAAAAAATCTAACCATCGTTATCAGCAACACAAGTTGCTGACTATTTTCACCCTTAGATTCCACACTATCCTTTTTAAATTTTGCAATCATTTACAGTCTTTTTGCTTCTGTTTTGTTTTTCTTAATGTCGCTGTTTCAGTCTGAAAGGATTCTTTTATTTCCCCTTTAATACTCATCCTAAACATCTCAGCAACTTTCAACTTTCAAGGTTGTTTATTTTTATTTCAGTTGATCTCTCTATAACATCTGTCACTAACCATTTCCAGTCCTTGGGATTATCAACACGTAGATAATTATATTGCCTAATAATTCTATCTTCTCAACTGGTACACATCTACAACGGGGTATTACTCAGCCATGAAAAAAAGGAGAAATCTTGGGACAACACAGCAGGCCCCTGAGGGCACTATGCACAGTGAAGTAAGTTAAAGGGGAAAAGGGCAGTCTTATGATCTCTCTTATGCCTGGAGCGTAGCAAAACTCCAAGATAAATGAACAGACAAAAGCAAACAGGGGTGCAGAGAACAGGGCAGTGGGCACCAGAGGACAGGGTTGGGGTGGAGAAGTGAGGAAGGGCTAACCGTGGGGATGGGCGCCAGAGACCGAAGTCTCGGCAGCGAGCACGCCGCAGCTTAGATGGAGGCAGAAATCTACCGTGGTGCCCGTGAGGCGTGCTGGAGACCAGTGCTACAGCAGTTAAAGAGCGCTCTTCAAACCCTGCACGTGACCCTGCTTCTCCATCTTGCCCACATTCCAAGTCTACCCCATCTGGCTTCCTCTGACCCGACCCTTACACCCTGTGATCCCTTCCAGTCCTCCTCTGACCCCCCAACACGCCATTCCTGAGTCACTCACATTCCCTCAGCTATAGTTCGTACTTGGCTTCCAAGATACCTAAATCTATCGTGGGCCAGATCACTCCTTTGAGTCCTCGACACATTCCCAGCTGCCTTCTGCAGTCTCTTCCTGGAGATCCACAACCCACTCAAAAGCAACTCATTATTCAACCTTCTTACACCCAGGTATTCTCACAAACTCGCTCATCTATATATTCCCCACAAACTCAGTCAGTAGGTGGATACCTTGGAAACACAGCTAGCGGCTCACTGCCCAGAGCTCTGGGCCCATTCACCGAGCCTCTGCCGATGCTTTCCTCAGCGCTCCTTGGAGTGCTTCTGTTTTCAAGAAGCTCATACATATATCTTATTTTTTAAAAAAGGAAGGAAGAAATGAAAAATACAGATATATTATCTATGTTCTATTGTTTTCCTATTAAAAAAAAACAGTGGTTGGTATAAAATGACTGTAATTTTAAATACACACACACACACAAATATTAAACCCTTCAGTGAAACTCTTTAGGGCATCAAACTGTTCTATCTCTGTGATAATGAAATCACTTCTCCCATGTTTGATTGGAAGTCAGCTGCTTTTGAATGCTTACTTTAAGCCCTAACTATACTCTGAAGTTCTGGTTTCTGTTTGGCGATATTTCAAATATTGTTCCCTATGTATTAGCCACTTAGTTTCTTGAACTCAAATGAAGCATGTTCAAGAGAACTTAAATAAGAGGTTACCAATTAAGTAAATCACGTAGCTGGATCTCAAGTTAATAGCTGACACTCTTGTCAGTGGGTCCTCTTTAGTGGAATGTAAAACAGATACATTAAGTTAGAACCTTTATGAGAAAATCTGACAGGATTTCTTCAGATACTGGCTAGAAAAATAAGGGTAAAGGGTTTACCTCTTTCCTGAGTTCATGAAAAACAACTCTAAGCATTCCTGACATTTTTCTGCTTTCTGCAAATTTTCTTACTTTGGTGCTGTTCCCACAAAGACAGCTTAACCCGAGTAGGCATCACACAGCGTCTAAGTGCAGTAATCGGAAGTACTCTCTGTTTCGGCTGCTGTAGTGAGAAAGGGGAGTGGAGAATCAGCACCTCTGTCACAAGAGGGACTTCAAGAACAGGTCGTGCATGGCGCTGAATTGCTTCAGTCGTGTCCAACTCTTTGTGGCCCCCTGGACTGTAGCCCGCCAGGCTCCTCTGTCCATGGGATTCTCCAGGTAGGAGTACTGGAGTGGGTTGCCATGCCCTCCTCCAGGGGATCTTCCCGACCCAGGGATAGGGAACCTGCGTCTCTTACATCTAATGTGCATTGGCAGGCAGGTTCTTTACCACTAGTACCACCTGGGAAGCTCCCCAAAAAAGGCCAGAAAGAATCAAATCACTACCAACGCCACCTATGACTCGACGACGGTCAGATGCAGGGCTTACCGTTCCACGCAACAGCATCGACTCAGCTCTCATTTCGCTTTAAAGAAGCACTGCAGAGGAGAAACCCAAGGGGCTCTCAAAAGAGCTAAGATCGCCAACGTCTGGGAAAAAGCTCTTGAGACCACGTCCCCTGAAACTGAGTTCCTCTGCCGATTTTTCGATTAGCCTCTCTACCCAAAGCTGTGCTCCCTTTCTTTCCCTAAACCTGCTCTCAGGACTGAGGAGCAGCAAAGAAGAGGTGGAACTGAAACCATATACAGTGGTGTCCTATGCTCAAGGGATCCGTGTCCTTGACCTTGGAAGCAACAGGTCTTTAGTCTCCCAGGCCTGCCTTGAGTCTCAAAAGGCTGACGCAAAGAGTAAATGATGGAATGTGAAGACATAAAGAGCAGCTCTTAGGGTGGGGAACTGGCAACAACAGCAGAGTCAGGGGACCTACAGCTCCCTGAAAGACGCAAATGCAAGCCTGGCACACATGCCTAAGTTGCTTTCACAGGAAGCAGAGCTCCTCCAGGGGGAAAACTGACCAGAAGCACACAGACTCTAGGCTGGCTGAAACCGGAAGGTTGGTGCTGCTTGAAACCTCGCCTTAATGCCAGTTAGAGAACTGTGCTTAAGATGACCCTACACCCTGCCGCCCAGCCTCACCCTGTCTTTAAAGCTTCTCCCTGAAAGCCATCACGTGGTCTGAAGCATCAAGGGGATCTGGGCATGGGCTGCCCATCCTCCTTGCTCAGTGCCCTGCAGTGAGTGCTGCGTGTTCTTCACCACAGCCTGCTGCCGGTAGTTCAGCCGTGCTGAGCAGGCAAGCATTTGGTTCAGTAATCAACTAGTCCTCTCATCTGTCGGGAGGTCAATGTGCTGGACAACCCTGGAAGGTCAAAGCTGAAAACAGCAGAGCTGGCAGACGCCCCAAGAACTGGGTGATCCTGAGATAGCCTCACCCTTGACCTAAAGTGGACTGTCACTTGTGTGAAAGCTACAAACCTACTGTGTTAAAGCATGGGAACACGGGTTCGTTTGTCACGGTAACTAACTGTAACACACTGTAATCTAACACGCTCCCACAAGGAAAGCTGTCCCCGGTGACGTCTTCATTCTGCTCCTTGGTTCTCACTCATCAACATCCGTTGTGGGCACCGCCCCGTGCCCTCGGCGTCTCGCCTGTGAGTCTGCACTCCTGATGGTTTACTTTCATCCCTACGTTATTGTCCCCCACTTGGGCAGCAGCCGCTGCTGATGTATGGTTGATGGAAGAAAACAAAGGTCAATCTCACTATAGAGCAGTAATTATTATTATTTTTATATACTTTCCCCATCCATCTCACTGGGTTTAATACTTTCTGAACCTAGAGGCCGGATTTGGCAAACCAATTAACAACAGACCAATTTTCCAACTCAGTATTTAGACCATGAACAAACGAAGATTCAAGGAAACAAGTTCCCCTCAGGAAGAAAAGGAAATGGGGAGTGTGGGAATGGTGAGAGTCCGTCCCAGAAACCTGCGAGGTGGGCAAGGCAGTGGAGGGGGCCGTGGGCACTGCGTCGGCTACGTGCGGGGCTGTGAGTGGCCTGGACATTTCATCCCACCCTCACCCGGCCTCAGGAGCAGATGCAGGTGTAATTACATGATCCCAAGTCCCAACAACCTCTAAAGAAATTACACGATACACAGCATTCCTATAACTGAATGGAAGTCGTTTTTCATCAGCAGCTATCATCTAGAAAAAGTGCATGACGAATCCAAGTTACAAGAAAAAGCACGAGAACCAAGCTGGAGCAGGTCCGCTTGTCAGTGGCATTCAACGGTCCAGAATTCAGCAAAGCATCAGGTTAACTAGAGGGACACAGGAGGGTGCCTTCATTCACAGGACAAGGGGTAGGCCTGCGTCCTGCCAAGCGGCCCTGCTCAAGGACGCGCGGGGGAGCCCAGACCTGTGTGCCCAGACCAGTCCTGCTCTCTCAACTGGCCAGGCATCAGGATTGACTGGATCTGCTTTCTGGAGACACTTGTCTAGAGCAGGGGTCTCTCAACTTTGATGATGCTTTTGCTACCTAAAATCAGGGGGCCTGACATGTAACACTATTTATTTACAAATCATATGCATATACCACTTGCAGTAATCTATTATGTACATTAGAAAATATATGCAAAAGTTTTTAAATGAGATAAAATACACTATATTTAAATTAGTTTTATAATAGAATATTTATTAGCTTTTTTGCTCTTCCTAAAAATCTATTTGCAATGGTAGGAATGTGATTGACTATGCTTCTTGACTTGGTTAAATGCTTTGCAACGGTTTTTGACACTCCAGAGAAAGCTACCTCACAAAGAGATTCGGGTCTGAATGAGGGAAGGCCGTTGTTGGTGCCCTTGCTAAAGTATGGTGTTTATTTTGGTACTCATCAATGATGCCAGGGGTTTTGTTAAAATTTGGCTACTAAAACTTCTGTCTTCTTTAAAATTAATCAGCTTGTATTAGTCAGGGTCCTCCAGAGAAAAAGAACCAACTGGTACACACAGATATAGAAGAGAAGGTTTCATTATTGGCTCATGTGATTATGAGGTGAAATATGCTGAAACAGACCACTGGGAGACTTCAGAACCAGGAACACCAGTGGTGTGATGCAGTCCATGCCCTAAGGTCTAAGAAGGGGAGACCACTGGGAGACTTCAGAACCAGGAACACCAGTGGTGTGATGCAGTCCACGTGCCAAGGTCTAAGAAGGGGGACACGTAAGCAGGGAGAGAGTCACAGGGGAAGTTGGAGGGGAACGATGGTGGGTCAGATGCTGGAGGGCCACGAACCAGGTGCTCGGGTGTGCGGGCAGGAGAAGGGCGTCGTGGCTCAAGGACGCCCTTCCTCGGTATTTTCTTCTCCTGGGGCCCCCCAAGGGCCTGCACGCTCCTGTGTGCACTGTTGGGGAGAATCTTCTTGGCCTGGTCTAGCGATCCAGGGCTCAGCGCTTCCAGGAACAGCCTCACCGACACAGAACGGGTGTCTGACCAGCTATCTCTGCATCCCAGTCAAGTCGACACCTAGCATTAGTAGTCACCCAGCTCTCCTTTTTCTTTAATCTTATTTCTGGCTGTGCTGGTCTCCGCTGCTGCACGCGCCTTCCCTCCGGCTGAGGCACGTGGGGCTGCTCTCCCGCTGCTGGGGCGCAGGCTCCCCACTGCAGCGGCTTCTCTTGCCGTGCGCGGCCTGAGCAGCGCAGCTCCTGGTTCCAGGGCAAAGGATCGGCGCCTGCGGCGCACAAGCTCAGTAGCTCCAGGGCACGTGGGACCCTCCCGGGTCAAGGACTGAAACCGGTCTCCTATACTGGCAAGCGGATTCCTTGCCACTGAGCCACCAGGGAAGCCCCACTCAGCTCTTCTTAAAATTTACTTGGAAGATGTCACATTTCTCTATTTAAAAAAAAACAGGTTCAAACCTGAGTTTATCTCTTCATTTACAAGATTTGAAAGCAAGTTAGAAAATCCTGTTTCCATACCTTTTAGTGTAGTTTGAGAGATGTAAATAAGTGATACGTTTAAATTGTTTTTGGCTAGACCATCACAAATAGATGAAACTTCCAAATACACAGTTTTAAACTGTTCATCCAATACCACGAACTTCTTTGATAAAGCTCTTTATTTTCACTCATTATTAAAATGTCATCATTACCTTGAAGAGACAAATTGTTTATTCAAAAATATTTGCATGGTACCTTAATACTGACAGTTACCTGTCATCACATTAGAGGTAAGCAATTTTGAAGTATGTTTTTCAAACAGAAGTTATGTTGGACAACTGTTATTAGCAGAAGATATGGGGCAAACCCACAATAGATGTTCATGGCCCCGACATCTTTTTAACACTGGAATAAATATGGCATTAAGAATCTGTCATCTGCATGACCCCGTAACTGGGTACAAGGAGCAGCAAAGGGCAGGCAGGGGTCAGTCCGTGCCCTTGTGAGGAGGGCCTCCCCCTCAGGAGGCCCGACAGGTGATGGGAGACCAGTGACACCAGGCCTGCCTGAAGGCCACAGTGCTAATGTTTCTATTTCTTTTGCAGAAAGATGCGAATAAACAGAAGCTCCGCTCCTTTCCTCCCGGGCTCCTCCAACGCTCCTGCGTAGGCACTGCACGCACAGCACTCATTTCTGAAAGCACTGGTTCTCAGCCTGTGTTTGGCTTTCAGGTTGGGCAGCAGCTTTTCTCTCAATCTCATGTTTATTTCTTCAAGTATATCTGAGACCAGGCGATCTCAGAACAGTTACAGAGACTTCTGGACCCTGCGGCAGACTGTTCACGTTGCGGTTGTGAGGGGTCTGCCTGTGCACCAGGCTCCTGGTTGTGCCTGTGAAGACCCACTGTTACCTGCGGCCTCTGGGCCCTGTCTCCCCGACTCACTGCATCCCCAGTACCGGGCACAGGAGGCAGGCAGTTCAGTTCAGTTGCTCAGTCGGGTCCGACTCTCTGCGACCCCATGAATCGCAGCACGCCAGGCCTCCCTGTCCATCACCAACTCCCGGAGTTCACTCAGACTCACGTCCATCAAATCCGTGATGCCATCCAGCCATCTCATCCTCTGTCGTCCCCTTCTCCTCCTGCCCCCAAACCCTCCCAGCATCAGAGTCTTTTCCAATGAGTCAACTCTTTGCATGAGGTGGCCAAAGTACTGGAGTTTCAGCTTTAGCATCATTCCTTCCAAAGAAATCCCAGGGTTGATCTCCTTCAGAATGGACTGGTTGGATCTCCTTGCAGTCCAAGGGACTCTCAAGAGTCTTCTCCAACACCACAGTTCAAAAGCATCAATTCTTCGGTGCTCAGCCTTCTTCACAGTCCAACTCTCACATCCATACATGACCACAGGAAAAACCATAGCCTTGACTAGACGGACCTTAGTCAGCAAAGTAATGTCTCTGCTTTTGAATATGCTATCTAGATTGGTCATAACTTTTCTTCCAAGGAGTAAACGTCTTAATTTCATGGCTGCAGTCACCATCTGCAGGGATTTTGGAGCCCCCCAAACTAAAGTCTGACACCGTTTCCACTGTTTCCCCATCTATTTCCCATGAAGTGATGGGACCGGATGCCATGATCTTCGTTTTCTGAATGTTGAGCTTTAAGCCAACTTTTCCACTCTCCTCTTTCACTTTCATCAAGAGGCTTTTTAGTTCCTCTTCACTTTCTGCCATAAGCGTGGTGTCATCTGCATATCTAAGGTTATTGATATTGCTTCCGGCAATCTTGATTCCAGCTTGTGTTTCTTCCAGTCCAACGTTTCTCATGATGTACTCTGCATAGAAGTTAAATAAGCAGGGTGACAATATACAGCCTTGATGTACTCCTTTTCCTATTTGGAACCAGTCTGTTGTTCCATGTCCAGTTCTAACTGTTGCTTCCTGACCTGCAGGAGGCAGTCAGCACCTGCTAAATGTCACTGTGATGGAGCCCATAGTTCCTCCTCAGTCACCCTTCTTCCCTCCTTCTTCCCTTCCTTTATTATCATCAGTATTTTGATAAGAATATAAAGCGGACTAAAAGCACTGCCTTCATGGAGGTGATGTACTGTCAGAGGAAGACAGAAAAATCTTTACAGAGGACATGACAGATAAGTGGATTATCGACTGTGACAGAAGCTGGTGAGTGCCGTGATCGGGGTGCGGGGGCCGTGAGGAGGGGGCACAGGCGGTCTGCGGGTGACGGGCCCAGGGCTCGCCTAGGGGACACGCATCTCAGTGAGGACTCACAGGAGGGCGGGGAACCAGGCAAGTGGGTTTTTATACCTTTCACTGGCCACGCTGCCTGTTCATCCTTCCTTACGGGTTTCAACCAAGACGTCTGGTGAATTCTGGAACTTTGGATATCACTGGTACACAGTGGGAGCTGGGCAGTTCTGGCTGAATTTATAAAAGTAGCATTTTGGAGAAGGAAACAATGGGGAGAAATGAACCAGAGGCTCCTCTTCAAAACGTGGAAAAACGCCCAAGGAAATTAAGGAGCATTCCAAATCACAGCAGACACTGAGGAACAGTCACTCAGGACACGTGAGAGCCTCATTCATAGGGCAAATGCACTCGGGCCCCCCACAGCCCCCAGGCCTCCACCGGGGCCCGGGAGGGGGTTCTGGCACGGGTGGGCGGGGGTGCCGCTCCAGGTCATGCGAGCATCTCAGACCAAGCTGCAGCACAGAAACCAACTCATTTCCCAGGATGGAGCCACGGAAGTGCTTGAACTGGGAAAAATAAACGGAAAAGCTCCCCATGATGAAATATTGTGTGGTTTTGTTTTGGGTTTGTGTTCAAATTATTTAAATAGAACAGTAAATCAATTATGATTATGCAGTTAACTACTTGAGTGTATTGACTTCTATAAAATCAATACATTTAACACTTTAAATCAGCTATAAGATATCTGTGTGCTCACTTGTGTCCAACTCTTTGTGACCCTTTGGACTACAGCCCGCCAGGCTCCTCTGTCCATGAGAAATTTCAGGCAAGACTACTGGAGTAGGCTTCCATTTCCTCCTTCACGAGATTTTCGTGGCCCAGGGATCAAACCCACACCTCCTGCGTTGAGGAGGATTTTTTACCACTGGGGCATTAGGGGAAGCCCAATAAGATGTTTACTATTAATATACTTAAAGAGTAAATGGCATATTTACTGTGGTCACAACTATTTAGATTAAAAAGAATTATGCTCTTTTTTTCTAGTGTCAGTTTTAATTTTTATTGTGTCTTTTTGTTATAATTTGTGATTTATAACTTTCAATTTTTTCAGCTATAACATTAGGATGACAAAGAACTCAAAGTAGCACCTTTTCCTTCTGAAGTATATAAGAAGAAAAATAAGCAATTAGTTAGGTTCTCTGCACTTAGAACTGGACATGACCTCTAGAGATTACAGGCCAGTTACAGTCTTGCCAGTCCACCTAGAATCTGACCTAAGGCTGCACAACGTCCCGTGCTTTCTTTGACTGTGGGAGGGCAGGTCAGCGGTGAGGCAGGGCGGCCACTGCCCCTTGCCCATGGGGCAGAGCACAGACACCTCCCTGCGATATGCTGTAACCCTTTCACACTGTACATTCGCAGGCTCACTGCCTTTCTAAGCTGACATGCATAGGATTAACAGCTTTGAAAGCTATTAAGGAGGTTTATAAATATTTATTTATAAAATAAATATGTCTCTGTAAAAGCCACGATTTTGCCTTTACTTGTAAAACAGCAACTATAAAGCAGAGAAGTGGTTTATAGATTTTGTTTCGTGTACTATTAATGAGAACAGAATTTACCACGGATTTTAGTCTCTTCTTTACTTATTTGAGAAAAAATAAATGACCATGATAATTGGTTTCAGTAAAGAAACTCTTTCCTCTAAAACATTCAGAGCACTCTTCACCACAGAGTTTCACAGGTCTCTTTGGCCACCCACAATAAAAAAAAATCTGAACTTTTCAAGAGTGACTTTAAAGATATAAACAAACATGTTGCTTACTTTGAGCCAATGTTACAAGCCACTACTTTAGCCAATAAATGTTGCAAAAATCACTGGGAAAAAGTACTTTTCACATCAACTTTTTACTTAAACACAAACATTTACTTATGTTAAATAACAGCACAGAAGTTGAAACATTATATAAATTAATGCCTAATAAACTACTACCAAACAGGATATCCTACACATGTCATGTATTTTAAAAAATTAGTGCCTGAAGATTCCATAAAAAAAGAAAACTACAGACCAGTTCCACTGATGAACATAGATGTAAAAATTCTCAACAGAATACTAGCAATTCAATTAACAATACATGAAAAGGATGACACACCATGATTAGGCAGGATTTACCCCAGGAATGCAAGGACTTTTCAGTGTCTACAAATCAATTAGCATGGCAACAGCACTGAGAAACTGAAGAATAAGAACCATATGTGATCTTAATAGATACGGAAAAAGTTATTGATAAAATTTCAACATTTATGATAAAAAGTCTCCAAGGTGTGCACAGTGGGAACCTACGTCAAAATAATGAAAGTCATGTATGACAAACTGACGGCCAGCATCACACTCAATGGTGCGTGGCTGAAAGCACTTCCTCTAAGATCAGGAGCCAGGCAAGGGTGTCCAGTTTTGCCACTTTTATTCAGCCTAATTTTGGAAGCTGCAGATTCTCTTATTGCTGCTAGCCACAGCAATAAGAGAAAAAAAAAGGAATCCAAATGGGAAAAGAAGAAGTAAGACTGTCACTGTTTGCAGATGATATAATATTGTACAGAGAAAATCCTAAAGACACTATCAGAAAACTACGAGCTCATCAATGAATCTGGTTAAGCTGCAGGCAGAGAATTATGTTGCATTTCTATACACTAACAAGGAATGATCAAAACCAGAGGTTACGGAAACAATTGCACTTACCAACACGTCAAAAAGAATAAAATACTAAGGAATAAACCTCCTTCAGGAGGCAGAAGACTGTAAGACACTGATGAAAGAAGTCAAACATGACAGAAACAGATGGAAAGATACACCAATGCTTGGATTGTAAGAATCAACCTTTCCCAAATGACCATACTACCCAATGCAACCTATAGATTCAAGGCAATCCCAACCAAATTACCAATGGCATTTGTCACAGAACTATAACCCAAAAATTTAAAATTTGTTATGGAAACAAAAACCCTCAAACACCCAAAGCAATCTTGAGAAAGAAAATGGAGCTGGAGGAATCAGGTTCCTTAAATTCCGACCATACTCTAAAGCTGCAATAAGCAAAACAGCATGGTGCTGGCACAAAAACAAATACATATCAGTGGAATAGGACAGAAGGTCCAGAGATAAGCCCATGTACCTAGGTCAATTAATCTATGACAAAGGAGGCAAGAGTAGACAATAGAGAAAAGACAGTCTCTCCAATAAGCGGCGCTTGGAAAACTAGACTACCTGTAAAAATAAGTGGAATTAGGACGTTCGCAATGCACAAAAATAAACTCAAAACGGATTAAAGACCTAAATGTAAGACTGGATACTATAAAACTCCTAGAGGAGAACATAGGTAGAACACTCTTTGATGGAAACTACAGCAATAGGTTTTTGGATCCATCTCCTAGAGTAATAGAAAGAACAGAAATAAACAAACGGAACCTAATTAACTTGAAAGCTTCTGCACAACAAGGGAACCACAAACAAAATAAATGACAGTCTGCAGAACGAAAGAAAATACTTGCAAACCATGCAACCTGTAAGGAATTAATCTGCAAAATATACAAACAGCTCACAGAGGTCAACATCAAAAGACTAAACAACTCGATCAACTGACGGGCAGATCTAAATAGGTATTTCTCCAAAGAAGGCATTCAGAGAGCCAAGAGGCACACGAAAAGATGCTCGACACTGCTAAATGTCAGAGAAACGGGTATCAAAACTACAAGGAGAGAAAAAAAAAAAAAACTACAAGGAGGGATCACCTTCCACTGGTCAGAATAGCCATCATGAAAAAGTCTACAAATAACAAACTCTGGGGAAGAGTATGGAGAAAAAGGAACTCTTCCCTACTGTTGGTGGGAATGTAAGTTGGTATAGCCACTACAGAAAACAGCAGGAAGTTTCCTTAAAAACTAAAAATAGAGCTCCCGTGAGATTCTGCAGTCCCACTCCTGATACACTCGGAGAAAGCTGGAATCTGAACAGAAACACGGACTCCAATGTCCACAGCAGCACTCTGTATAAGGATCAAGGCATGGGAACAACCTAAGTGTGTTCAAAGATGAATGGATAAAGCAGGTGCAGAACACATATGCTACAGAATAGCACTCAGCCATGAAAAGATGGAAACACGCCCCTCGCAGCACCGTGCGTGGACCTACGGACGACCACACTATGTGAGGCAAGACACGGAGAGGCAAACATGGTATTGCTGATATGTGGAATCTAAAACTTATACACATGAACTCACTTCCAAAGCAGAGACTCACAAAGAAAATAAAGCTAAGGTTACCGAAGGGGAAAGCGAAGAGGAGTTGTTCAGTTCAGTTCAGACGCTCAGTCGTGTCCAACTCTCTGTGACCCCATGGACTGCAGCACGCCAGGCCTCCTGTCCATCACCAACTCCCAGAGGTTGCTCAAACTCACGTCCATCGAGTCGGTGATGCCATCCAACCATCTCATCCTCTGTCACCCACTTCTCCTGCCTTCAATCTTTCCCAGCATCAGGGTCTTTTCAAGTGGCCAAAGTATTGGAGTTTTAGCTTCAGCCATCTGTCCTTCCAGTGAATATTCAGGACTGGTCTCCTTTAGGATGTACTGGTTGGATCTGTTGCAGTCCAAGGGACTCGCAAGAGTCTTCTCCAACACCACAGTTCAAAAGCATCAATTCTTCGGCACTCAGCTTTCTTTATAGACCAACTCTCACATCCATACATGACCACTGGAGAAACCGTAGCCTTGAGTAGACAGACCTTAGTCAGCGAAGTAATGGCTCTGCTTAATATGTCTAGGTTTGTCACAGCTTTTCTTCCAAGCTGCAGTTACCATCTGCAGTGATTCTGGAGCCCAAAAATACAAAGTCAGTCACTGTTTTCATTGTTTCCCCACCTATTTGCCATGAAGTGATAAGACTGGATGCCATGATCTTCGTTTTTTGAATGTTGAGCTTTAAGCCAGCTTTTTCACTCTCATCAAGAGGCTCTTCAGTTCTTCTTCACTTTCTGCCATAAGGGTGGTGTCATCTGCATATCTAAGGTTACTGATACTTCTCCTGGCAATCAATTCCAGCTTGTGCTTCTTCCAGCCCAGGGTTTCTCATGATGTATTCTGCATAGAAGTTAAATAAGCAGAGTGACAATATACAGCCTTGACATATTCCTTTCTCAATTTAGAACCAATTCATTGTTCCATATCTGGTTCTAACTGTTGCTTCTTGACCTGCATACAGATTTCTCAGAAGGCAGGTAAGGTGGTCTGGTATTGTCATTTCTTTAAGAATTTTCTACAGTTTGTTGCGATCCACACAGTCAAAGGTTTATATATAGTCAATGAAGCAGAAGTAGCTGTTTTTCTGGAACTCTCTTGCTTTTTCTATGATCCAATGGATGCTGGCAATTTGATTTCTGGTTCCTCTGCCTTTTCTCAATCCAGCTTGAACATCTGGAAGTTCTCAGTTCACATACTGTTGAAGCCTAACTTGGAGAAGTTTGAATATTATTTTGCTAGAATCTGAGATGAGTGCAATTGTGCAGAGGGTTAAATTAGGAGGTTGGGATTAACATGTTCAGTACTAAGTATAAAATAGATAACCAATACTGAGTATAGCACAGAGAACTATACTCAATATTTTATAATCACCTATAAAGGAAAGGAATCTGAAAAGGAATATATATGTACATATAAATGTACAACCAAGTCCCTGGGCCATACACCTGATACTAACATGATATTGCAAATCATTTATAGTTTAATAAAAAAAATTAGTGTCTGCTAATATATATGTGTTGACGGGAGGTCCCTGAGGGGTCCACGAATGACTGTCGCTAGAGAACTGCCAGGCGTGGCCTGGCTACTTGCTTCAGCCCTTCTCAGGAACTCTGTTTACACTGTTTTTCTTAAGATGGAATAATGTCCCAAGAAAATTGTTCAAAGCCCATATGGAAGATTTTTTTGACTCTCTAAGACCGGATCAGCTGTTCTTTCTACAATATGCTCATTCATTTGATTTTTCAAATCAGCTGTTCACACCTGTAATGGACTGTGTCCCAATCACATGGATCAACACTCATCCTCTATACAGATAGTTTCTTTTTTTTTTTTTTTAAAGAGGGAGGATCTGCTGAGGTGAAATGCATCCTACTAAAACATATCAAAAATGTCCTTTAAAATTATGTGACCCAGCCTCTTTGTCCAAGAAAAGGGTGACCTGCCCATAAAGGCAGCAGACTGTGACAGAGGCGAAACCTGGATTTTGAGATTCCTTCAGAGGCTGACCCAGGATTAATGCTATTGGAGATCTGGTCCCTGACCTTGCAGAGCTCTTGTTTGGTAGGTAAGAAAGATGGGTCTAGTTCCCTTAACACTATTTGGTGAGCACAATGCTGACGTAAATGGAAGCAAAACTGCCTGAGACTGGTGGCATACAGAAGGCAGTCAAGGCAGTTTTTTAAGAGATAACAATAATATGCGTATGACCAAAAGCGTTCACAGTGCTGGCTTCAGTCTTCTTAAATCAAACTGGAATCTACTGATCAGAGTCATGTGACATTCTAGTTCAGTTCAGTTCAGTTGCTCAGTCCTGTCTGACTCTTTGTGACCCCATGAATCGCAGCTTGCCAGGCCGCCCTGTCCATCACCAACTCCCGGAGTTCACTCAGACTCGTGTCCATTGACTCGATGATGCCATCCAGCCTTCTCATCCTCTGTCGTCCCCTTTTCGTCCTGCCCCCAATCCCTCCAAGCATCAGAGTCTTTTCCAATGAATCAACTCTTCCCATGAAGTGGCCAAAGTATTGGAGTTTCACTTTAGCATCAGTCCTTCCAAAGAGCACCCAGGGCTGATCTCCTTTAGAATGAACTGGTTGGATCTCCTTGCAGTCCAAGGGACTCTCAAGAGTCTTCTCCAACACCGCAGTTCAAAAGCATCAATTCTTCAGCGCTCAGCTTTCTTCACAATCCAACTCTCACATCCATACATGACCACTGGAAAAACCATAGCCTTGACTAGATGGACCTTTGTTGACAAAGTAATGTCCCTGCTTTTTAACATGCTATCTAGGTTGGTCATAACTTTCCTTCCAAGGAGTAAGTGTCTTTTAATTTCATTGCTGCAATCACCATCTACAGTGATTTTAGAGCCCCCCAAAATAAAGTCTGACACTGTTTCCACTGTTTCCCCATCTATTTCCCATGAAGTGATGGGACCAGATGCCATGATCTTCCTTTTCTGAATGTTGAGCTTTAAGCCAACTGATTCACTCTCCTCTTTCACTTTCATCAAGAGGCTTTTTAGCTCCTCTTCACTTTCTGCCATAAGGGTGGTGTCATTTGCATATCTGAGGTTATTGATATTTCTCCCAGCAATCTTGATTCCAGCTTGTGCTTCCTCCAGCCCAGCGTTTCTCATGATGTACTCTGCATAGAAGTTAAATAAGCAGGGTGACAATATACAGCCTTGACGCACTCCTTTTCCTATTTGGAACCAGTCTGTTGCTCCATGTCCAGTTCTAACTGTTGCTTCCTGACCTGCATATAGGTTTCTCAAGAGGCAGGTCAGGTGGTCTGATATTCCCATCTCTTTCAGAATTTCCCAAAGTTTATTGAGATCCACACAGTCAAAGGCTTTGGCATAGTCAAGAAAGCAGAAATAGATGTTTTTCTGGAACTCTCTTGCTTTTTCCATGATCCAGCGGATGTTGGCAATTGGATCTCTGGTTCCTCTGCCTTTTCTAAAACCAGCTTGAACATCTGGAAGTTCACGGTTCATGTATTGCTGAAGCCTGGCTTGGAGAATTTTGAGCATGACTTTACTAGCATGTGAGATGAGTGCAATTGTGCGGTAGTTTGAGCATTCTTTGGCATTGCCTTTCTTTGGGATTGGAAAGAAAACTGACCTTTTCTAGTCCTGTGGCCACTGCTGAGTTTTCCAAACTTGCTGGCATATTGAATGCAGCACTTTCACAGCATCATCTTCCAGGATTTGAAATAGCTCAACTGGAATTTCATCACCTCCACTAGCTTTGTTCATAGTGATGCTTTCTAAGGCCCACTTGACTTCACATTCCAGGATGTCTGGCTCTAGGTGAGTGATCACATCATGATTATCTGGGTTGTGAAGATCTTTTTTGTACAGTTGTTCTGTGTACACTTGCCACCTCTTCTTTATATCTTCTGCTTCTGTTAGGTCCAGACCATTTCTGTCCTTTGTCGAGCCCATCTTTGCATGAAATGTTCCTGTGCTGTCTCTAATTTTCTTGAGGAGATCTCTAGTCTTTCCCATTCTGTTGTTTTCCTCTATTTCTTTGCATTGATCGCTGAGGAAGGCTTTCTTATCTCTCCTTGCTACTCTTTGGAACTCTGCATTCACATTCTTATCTTTCCTTTTCTCCTTTGCTTTTCACCTCTCTTCTTTCCACAGCTATTTGTAAGGCCTCCCCAGACAGCCATTTTGCTTTCTTGCGTTTCTTTTCCATGGGGATGGTCTTGATCCCTGTCTCCTGCACAATGTCATGAACCTCCGTCCATAGTTCATCAGGCACTCTATCTATCAGATCTAGGCCCTTAAATCTTTCTCATTTCCACTGTATAATCATAAGGAATTTTATTTAGGTCCTACCTGAATGGTGTAGTGGTTTTCCCTACTGTCTTCAATTTAAGTCTGAATTTGGCAGTAAGGAGTTCATGATCTGAGCCACGGTCAGCTCCTGGTCTTGTTTTTGCTGTCTGTATCGAGCTTCTCCATCTTTGGTTGCAAAGAATATAATCAATCTGATTTCGGTGTTGACCATCTGGTGATGTCCATGTGTAGAGTCTTCTCTTGTGTTGTTGGAAGAGGGTATTTGCTATGACCAGTGCGTTCTCTTGGCAAAACTTTATTAGCCTTTGCCCTGCTTCATCCTGTATTCCAAGATCAAATTTGCCTGTTACTCCAGGTGTTTCTTGACTTCCTACTTTTGCATTCCAGTCCCCTATAATGAAAAGGACATCTTTTTGGGGTGTTAGTTCTAAGAGGTCTTGTACATCTTCATAGAACCGTTCAACTTCAGCTTCTTCAGCATTACTGGTTGGGGCATAGACTTGGATTACTGTGATATTGAATGGTTTGCCTTGGAAACGATCAGAGATCATTCTGTTGGTTTTGAGATTGCATCCAAGTACTGTATTTCAGACTCTTTTGTTGACCATGATGGCTATTCCATTTTTTCTAAGGGATTCCTGCCCACAGTAGTAGATATAATGGTCATCTGAGTTAAATTCACCCATTCCGGTCCATCTTCGTTTGCGGATTCCTAGAATGTTGACGTTTACTCTTGTCATGTCCTGTTTGACCACTTCCAATTTGCCTTGATTCATGAACCTAACATTCCAGGTTCCTATGCAATATTGCTCTTTGCAGCACTGGACCTTGATTCTATCACCAGTCACATCCACAACTGGGTATTGTTTTTGTTTTGGCTCCATCCCTTCATTCTTTCTGGAGTTATTTCCCCACTGATTTCCAGTAGCATATTGGGCATCTACTGACCTGGGGAGTTCCTCTTTTGGTATCCTATCATTTCGCCTTTTCAGTCTAGAGGTTTGAATAAATGGGTGTGTTTTCCTGGAGGTCTGAATAAATGAACGTGTTTTACCAAGGTGTGAGGAGCTCCTTTAAGAAGAGTTTTTGGCACTTCTGCCTGAGAGCAAGAGTCGTTTATGATAAGATGTCTTACCCATCAGGCAGAGCCATTCGGAATCCAGCATCTTTCTGGAGCTTCAAGCTGCGACCTCACGCAGCCTCGCGGGCCAGTCCGGGCTCAGGCAGGGCCCCGGCAGCTTGCTGGTCTGCTGGCTCCACTAACAGCCCAAGCTCCTTCCGCCTTTGGAGTGTGTGTTTGCTATCCCCTTCCTTGGAGGCTCCTTTCCCGACTCTGTGGCTGGCTAGTTCCTTCTCCTCCAACAGTTCTCACCTGAAATGGTGCCTCCTGAGAGAGAGCCTTTAGACCAACCCATGGAGGTCTTCATTGAGATCAGATTCTTCCTCTCTTCTCACTTTAAGGATGACATCCTATCCGCACCTTTTGTAACACGTGGCGAACTGAGTACTTTCTCTTTGCTTGTTTATTATGGTAAGGGCCATTTTATGGTCCACCTTTAACATCACCAGCAGCTAAGCAGTGGCAGTGCAGGGTAACGCACAGTAAAGATCTCCTGAGTAACAAACTCAAAACACTTTATAGAACGAGTCCAAAATTAAAGGCCCTAGGAAACCCTTAAGAAGTTTTGAGGAACACGTAATTCTGCTTTATGAAATGTCTAAACATAATAAATAACAAACTTCAAATACTGGTTCAATAAAGATATTTTGATTACTCTTTTATAGATTTTTGAAAACCACTATTTACTCAGAAGTAAAACTTGAGGTTTTTAAGGTTAGTCTATCTCAAAAAGTCTCTATTTCTGATTGAATATGAAAATATAACTGAGGAATCACCAATGCCTAAATATTAGCTATAATAATCATTCAGCTGGTTAAAATCTAGTGATAAAAAGAACAATATAGAGTCATGTATAGATACAAAGGAAAAAACACCCGCTTTTGGTCACTAAGAGAGAAAACACACAGAAATATGACTCTTTAAGAACAATTTCAGGGAACTGCTTCAGCTCTTAGAGGGGAAAAAGGATGACGAAACCAGAAGTAACACATTCTTTCTATAACAAAATCACACAAAAAATATCCTGGGAAATCTGAACAGAACCTTCGACAAGAACACCAGGAAAAGTAGATAAATGGACAATGTGCACTCTCAAAGAGTCAGTGTGTGTGGTTTTAGGTCCTTCCCTGTTCAGAGAAGAAGACATTATAATGGCTTTGCCAGAGTGAAGCATCTTCTATCATCATCACCAGACTTGAATCCACTTATCATTTCAATTCTGATATATGACATTTTAGTAAAATGACATTTGACAGTAAAAAAAAAGTTGCATGTACAGTGAGGATTTTGGAATTAAAAAAATAAAAATCTATTACTGGCATAAAATCCGAGTATTTGGATTTTATAATTTAAAAAAGCAAAGTCTAACATAAATCTAAACAAAAGCCAAATCAGAACTGGCCAAGCGCAAGAACATTGTACACTATGTTTTATAGGATGTTTTTGTGTACAAGAATGACTACAGAATTAAGTTATCTTATTTCTAGCAGTTTTCTCCCATAAACAGTAACAGTCACTGCTAAAAGAGATGCTTGCAAACTTACCAGAAATAATTTCTGGACAATATTCTAGTCTTCAATCTGTGGCTGTCAAACTCTTACTGAATCATCTTCAGTGTTAATCAATGCACTGTATTTCATTTGCAATAAGTCTTTGTGATAAGGTTAGCACTCAACATGCGACACAAGTAAGAGAGGACCGAAAAATGAAAATCACTTTGCTTATGTTTCCATATTAGAATTTTATTTGCTGAAGGGTAAAAGCAGATTTGCAAAATTCACAGTTAACTTAAAACAATAGTTTTAAACCTTTTATTCCGAGCCCTTACTGCCTTCAGGAAGGAAAGAACATCTGGTTATTTAAGGAACACAATATGTTCACATTCTCTATGACTTTTGTTTCTAATTGGGTTTTTAAATTTTTTTGGAATTTGAACAACTAGTTAGAACAATGTTTTTTAATCCCTTCATATTTTTCAGACTGCCCTCCTTCCATCCCCCTACTTCATTTAGTGGATTGCTTTTGGAAATCTGCTCAGTGATTCTAACATAACAAAAGACAGGAAACCAACATCCAGAGTGTGGTCTGAAGAGCAAGTATAGAAACCACACTGCGCGGTGAACAGAGGAGAGGGCTCTGCAGACACTGATACCCAGTCTCTTCACACACTTAACAACACTGCAAGTTGTTCCTGGGTCACTTACAAACACGTCCGTTTCACTTACTACAGGGGC
>NW_024070186.1:3231745-3247680 GCF_014754425.2 Oryx dammah | reverse complement strand
GGGTCACTTACAAACACGTCCGTTTCACTTACTACAGGGGCAGATAAATACCTACTACTATAAATAAAAGAATCTATACGAGAAGTATCAGTAGCTAAGACTCTACCATTTTTAAAACTAACACCAGGTACATCTCTCAGGCGGGAAGGAGGCTGAAAGACCTGGGTTCTGCCCCTCAATCTGCTGCTGACAAGCGGCAGAGCCTTGCGCACACTCTCATCCTCAGTTTGCTCACACAGGAGGAGGAGGTGCGTCAGACTCTCTCGGTTCTTTGCAGTTCTGGGATTCTCACAGTCTAAGTGAAGTATACTGACTGGATTGATGTTGAGTCTGCTTTGTTCCATGGTATTTGAGGGGAGTAACAGGTTTTCAAATAATTCTGTCTGATAGCAAACTAAGGAACTGGATGCCCTTTACCTTCAAACTCTAGGGTCTCTTCACGGTCTTGATAAAGATGGCAGCTGACCAATCTACCACTGACCATGGCTTCTGTGGAACGCGGATATGGTGAAGGGAGGTGAAAACAGGTGAGGTGAGTGTGATCCACCCAGATTAGAGTCAGCATTCAATTTACCATTGTTTTCTTAAGAGCAACACTGCAGGACCAAGGCTAAAGCTATCAAATGAGAGGATCATGAGGAGAGATAACTGATAAAAGACACAAGCAAATCGCTAACCTATGATTCAGCGATTAAGCAAATCGCTAAACTAAGGTGCTGAGGGCACTCAAAGGGAAAACACCTGCTTATCTGAGCCTGGAACGGCTTCCTGGGGAAGGGAGAGCAGATGCTCGGACTCTCAGGAGGGGGTGAGCAGAAGCAGGGCCTGGAACCGCTCTAGTTGGTTTGCACGCTTGCAGGCAGCTTGGCCTGGGGAAAGCCACATGGCCTTAATCCCTCTGCACTGAAAAAGCAAGAGGAGAGATAACCCGCTCTGCCCGACTCGGAGCTTGCAGTGAGGACCAAACCAAGCATGGCAAAGGGCTTGGAGACATGGAGGAGTTGAGCCTGTGGTTAGTTTCCAGGCCCATCATCTCAGTCTGCCAGGATGAGACGTAGTTTCCCAGCAAAGCCTACATCTGATGGAAAACAAGTAACAGCCCAGTGTCTCGAGCCCTACTACAGTCTGTCCTCAGCTGAGCAGCCTCCACTGGGCCTGAGGGCTAGTGAGAGGAGGAAGCGCTCCTCTGAAGGCTGACGAGGAACCAGGGAGGCCTGGAGCTGCGTGTTTATTCCTGTCTTACCGTGTCTGTCAGCAGCGCTAAGCACAACTGCCTCGTGAAGCTGGGACATGGAGAGCAAACTCCTGCGCTTCAAACCTCTTTCCACTAGTTTACAGAGATCTGCCTGTGTGGATATACTCACTCTGATTTCAGTGTTTCATTGCTGCTAATACACAGGAAACATTTAAAGCACTCTGATGTCTGGATTTTCAGAGGATGGGGTGGGGTACTAGCAACAACGTTTCCTCCTCTCTTTATTCCCTCCCAGCAGATCGTTCCTGGGTGTTCATTGGAAGGACTGATGCTGAAGCTGAAACTCCCAATACTTTGGCCACCTCATGCAAAGAGTTGACTCATTGGTAAAGACCCTGATGCTGGGAGGGATTGGGGGCAAGAGGAGAAGGGGACGAGAGGATGAGATGGCATCACCGACTCGATGCACGTTAGTTTGGGTAAACTCTGGGAGTTGGTGATGGACAGGGAAGCCTGCTGCTGCTAAGTCGCTCCAGTCGTGTCCCACTCTGTGCGACCTCATAGACAGCAGCCCACCAGGCTCCCCCGTCCCTGGGATTCTCCAGGCAAGAACACTGGAGTGGGTTGCCATTTCCTTCTCCAATGCATGAAACTGAAAAGTGAAAGTGAAGATGCTCAGTCATGTCTGACTCTTAGCGACCCCATGGACTGCAGCCCATGAGGCTCCTCTGTCCATGGGATTTTCCAGGCAAGAGTACTGGAGTGGGTTGCCATTGCCTTCTCCGACAGGGAGGCCTGGCATGCTGTAATTCATGGGGTCAAAAGGAGTTGGACACGACTGAACTGAACTGAAGTGTCCATGGCCTCCTCTATGAGTTCATAATTGACATGAACTACCTATCTGCTTGGGGAGTTTTAGAATATATATGTAAACTTTTTTTTTTTCCACTTGTGTCTTCAATCTTATTACATCATTAGAAGTCAGTTCTTTATGATCAAAGGCTGCTCTGCTTGGGTGGGTTATCAGAGGCAAAGTAATTCAACACAAGAGAAGACGGAGACTCAGGACTCG
Source organism: Oryx dammah (assembly GCF_014754425.2). Taxonomy (NCBI): domain Eukaryota; kingdom Metazoa; phylum Chordata; class Mammalia; order Artiodactyla; family Bovidae; genus Oryx; species Oryx dammah. The sequence continues at coordinate 3,245,413 of NW_024070186.1, read as the reverse complement.
TGGATCTCACCAGATGACAGGATGTTTGGTAGGAGAGTCAAGACTTGAACCAGTGTCTGGATTCCTAGCTCAGGCTCCTGGCTAGACCCAGGACCCCGCACTGAGACAGACCTCCAATCGGCACTAGTGCTGAGTGATGTCAGTTATCATTTGACACGTACTGATAAAGGCAGTGGGTCAGCATTACATACACTTAGCTAAACTCCCGCCTCGCTGAGCTGGCCATCTGAACCCCCTTAAAACGGTGCAGCTGTCTTTATTTTCCCTTACAGATGTCACCACGCCACGACCTTGTTCTCAAAAGCCTTTTCAACATGACTCCTGCTTTCTACCCAGCTTCTCATGTCTCAGAAATACCGGATTAAGGTCCTAACTTTTGGACACTTAACCTTGATTGTTTTTACTGAATGTAAAAGTGAGGAATACTGTTTTTCAGATATCTTTTTATGCTATTTTTTTTCCCTCTTAAACCTTACAGAAGAATTTAATGCTTGTAGAACTGGTTTCATTATTCTCTCTCTATATATGTGTGTATATACATACATACACACACACACACACACACACACACACACACACACGCTACCTTCCTCTTTTTTAAATATTTACTTATTTGTTTGGCTGCTCCGGGCCCTAGCTGCGGATCTAGTCCCCTGAGTAGGGACTGAACCCGAACACCCTGCACCCTGCACCAGACCACAGTCTTATCCACTGGGCCACAAGAGGAAGTCCCTCTACGACCTTCTTGAGATCAAAAGCATCCTAAAATCACAGATTCTGCTAATAACACTGATGAATTTAGTATCAGAATTCTGCAACTCTAAGTGTAAACGGTTCATAGGAAGGACAACCATATTTAGCTAGGAAAAACTTAAGGTGGATGGTTTACATAACAGATTCATTTCTCCTTTCAATTAAACCAAACAAATCACACAAATGGATAATTCAAATGGCTATTTTAGCAATTTTTGTCTCACTCTGTATGACTCTAATAATTACCAGTGCTGAGCAGACAGAATTTACCATAAGTCTGTAGATCAAAACTCAGATACCTCACTGACCAGCAACTTCATTGTTTACTCCCTTTATAGATATGGCACTAATCCTGGCTATTTATAGTAAAAATATATACTTCTACAGCCTACATACACATAAAAAATATGGGACTTTATGTTTTTCATAGTCTGAATCCTAAACCTTACCAGAAAAAAGATAAGCTACCTTATGTATCAGAGAAATGATGGATTATGTTTCTGATACATAATGAAATTCTGTGCAGGAGAAATGATATAAAAATTGTGCATTTCTGAGAAAATGGATTTTCTGAAAAAAAAAAAAGGAAAAAAACAAACATTTAAAACCAAGCAAAAAATAAATATAAGATACGCTCAAAGGCTGAAGTCAACAACTGAGGCAAGAACAGAAATCTCTCAGAATCAGGATCACGTTGGACTTGGAGGTCCACATCCATCAGACAGAGCCCTGGCAGTGGACCCACACACAGACTGACTCAGAGACGGCTGCACCACGGCCAGTACGACTGCAGGGGCCCTGCCAGAGAGCAAAGGGTGGGGTTACCACCGGCTGCCTGGCACCCGCGGCCTCCTGTCCCACGCTTCCTCTCTCAGGCTCCATCCAGTATTTCTGTTTGGCTCTGAAGCATCAAGGATTCACAGTTGTTTTTTTTTTTTTTAGATCACTTAATGTTCTTATTTTCAAGAAATATAACATTAGTTGTAAAAGAACCCACTTTTTCTCTGGAGTATAAAGAAAATTTTGGTGACTTAAGTTCAAATAGAGAAGTCAGTATTAAATACTCTTTAGATCTTTCCTTTATTAGGTTACTCTTAACCCACAAAATAAATATACATTCATAATATGAAATAACTTAGTATTGTATTACATTATAAACTCTTAGAAAACAGGTTTTTTAGAGCTCTAATGTCTTGGTCTTCATATGGTCCTCAAGGCTCTACCTGGGTCAGTTTTGGCCCCTGTACAGGAAGCTGATGGTCACCAAGTACGGTTCCCAGCAGATGTGGGTGCTCAGCCACGTCCTGGGCTCCCAAGGGAGCAGGCGGGCAGGAGGCCCTTCTGAGTGACAACAGAGCATGCTCCCACCTCTCAGCCAGTGTCCTCCGTTTGCCCGCTGAGCTGCTAGCCCATCAGGCATGGGAGTTTTGGCCTACGACTCAGGCAAATTCTTTCAGCAGGTGATTCATCTGCCATTAGGCAAATTTTACATTACGAATCCTTAGTCATGAGGAGATGCCAATTTTTCATCCCATTTAACACTGTGCACGTCCCACTTGGGAAGCTTACCTTTGGGTCACGAAGGAACAGAGCCTTAAGAATCAGTGAGTGAACGTCCCCGATGAGTGGGTAATGCATCAGAAGGCCGAGACAGGTCTGGTAGTTACTGGAGATCACTAAATAGAAGGGAAAAAGTAATTGAGAGGCAATCCTGTTTCAAGTATCTGGACCAGTAAGAGAAACAAAATAACAACTTAGGTTCAAAGAAGGTAAATCAGTAACTCAGCCGATCTGGATAGAGGGAAGCTGGGAGAAGGGCTCCTTGCCGGACGGCCTCCGAAGCCGCACACTCGGCTGCGCGCACGATCCAGCGCATGGGCCCCAGCCTCGAGGCGGCGCTGGACTGCAGGAGCCGAGATGTGTGTGTGCGTCTGCAACATAGACGAGGAGCACGCATGCTTACTGCCATTTATGTGGCTGTATTTAAATGTCTCTACTTTGCTGCTTGGAAATAGGAGCAAAAGTCTTATGAATGGGAAAGGACCAGTTTAAAATTCCCATAAAATATTATTTATCATGGTTATTATACTTCACAACTTATACATTTCATTTATTTTCTGTATATATAAATACTACACAGTTCAAAATTAAAGAGACTATAATTTCTTCAAATTATTTTTCTAAAGGTAACGAGGGATTTAGCAAAGCTATCTATGCAGCATTTTTTTGGAGGAAAAGTGTCAAAATCATCATGGAGAAAGAAGCCTCTGTTCCTTAGACCGACATTCAGGCTTTTCCCCCAAACCAGCCTAACTATGGCCGCGTTATCAAGCAGCCTTTTCCGGCTGGTCTGTGTGAACCACTCCATTCCTTGGCCGCCCATCTGCCACTGCCGTCACCGCTGTGCCCGTCGGCGACGCTGGTTTCGGGAGCCAGGCTGACGGCCTCCGCAGCAGGACTGTGAACAAACTTTACAGCTGCAACTTCCTGTGGTTGCAACTGAATCCTTTTTATTAATCAGAATGGTTAGTTGAAAAATATTCCACAGGAAAACAACTGTAATTCACCAGAAACAATACAAGTCACAGAACGATGTTTTATGATCAGAAATAGCCTTGGTTCCTAGACTCCCTTTCTCCCTTTTTCTGTGGGAAACATCATTCCTTGAGACAGCTTCCCACCCCTCCCCCGCTCCATGAGCATTACGGAGAAAGGAGACAGGGCCGGGCAAAATGAATAATTATAATATATGGGAGGAACCACTTTATCATCTTCATCTCCACTGCTGACCTGACAGCTTGTAATTTCATACATCTGCTTTCATTTGTAAAGTACTCACTTATCCTACCCTTTCTGTATCTGTTCAGACTATTCTTTCCTTAGTTGTTCATTTTATCATATTCATACTTAGAATTCAAAAACCTAGGATATTTAGAATAGTGTAACATTTTCACGTATAGTTTTTTTTTTGTGATCAAACAAATAAAACTTGGATAATCGATTCGTTTTATAATTCATATAAAATTATTTTCCCAAATGCTATAATGATTATATATTAGTCACTGACACTAGAAGAATTCTTGTGTATTTTGTGAGACAGGCAGGAGAGTTTAATGGAAATGGTTCTGGGCTCAGGATTCAAAGAGGGGGCTCTCCTCTTGGGACCTCCGGTAACACTGCCTGGAGAGTAAATGACATAATCTAAACGACTGATTTATAGCAGCTGCTCAAAAGTTGCTGCGAGCAACCTCTCTGAGCTCAAGTTTAGTCATTTAGAGAACAACTTTCTGATTTAAAAGAAATTTACCTGCCTACCTCACTCATTCCAACAGTCATCTGTTGAGTACCTCATCCATGACTGGCCCTATGTTGGGAGGGGAAGCAGAGAGGAAAAAAACGCCGTCCTCCCCTTGAAGAAAGCGAAAGCACAGCAGGGCCGATGCCTAACGCAGGGAGCTGTGACTGCCATCACCTCTAAGGCAAAAGTGGCCTGCTGATGCCTTCTTCATTAGGCTCTATTCCAAAAACCTCACCTGTATGTGATTCCCACGGCAATCTAACGCCCAGGGTACAGTTATTATCTCTGTCTACAGATGAGGGAACTGATCCTTGGAGAGGTTAAATCACCTGTCTCGATCACACGGGTGATTTGGTGCTGAGCCAGGATTTGCAATTCAAAAGTCTAGTGGAAGAGTCAGGGTTTTATTTTGAAAGGCCATTGTTTTGAAAATCAAATGACAACTGATGCAAATAATCACTGAAAACAGAAAAGTCACCTGACATTAGTACTCTTGTGTGCAGTGCTGTGCTTAGTCGCTCAGTCATGTCCAACTCTTTGCGACCTGGTGGTCTGCAGCCCACCAGGCTCCTCTCTTCACGGGATTCTCCAGGCAAAAACACTACAGTGGGTAGCCTTTCCCTTCTCTAGAGGATCTTTCCAACCCAGGGATCGAACCCAGGTCTCCCGCATGGCAGGCGGATTCTTTACCATCTGAGCCACCAGGGAAGCCCAGGAATACTGGAGTCTATCCTTTAGAATCCTGGGTAGTCTATCCTTTTTCCATGGGATCTTCCCAACCCAGGAATCAAATTGGGGTTTCCTGCATTGCAGGCAGATTCTTTACCAGCTGGGCTACCAGGGAAGCCCACAGGAAGTATAAATAGCTTGGAAGATCAGCATGACCCAGTCTGTAAAGCATCTTGACACAGGCACTCGTTTGGAGGAACCAGGGCAACAGTCCTATGTTCTTACAACTTGAGAAAACTTTTGAAACTATGAGAAGTTATACAATATGTTTTAAAAATACAAATACACTTTATAAAATAAGGGTGCTAAATAACATATTAACGTTCTTCTTGCATAACAAATGAGGGCACTAAGGCTCTTCCTCCCATTCCTCCCATCCATCCACCCACCCATCCACCACTGAATGTAACCAATGCTTCCTCAGGTCCTCAGCAGTTACTAACTCCCGGCCCGGGCAGCAGCACTAGAGACATGGTGGAGAGTGAGTCTGAACTCTTGAAAGGTGGCAGAACACGCTACCCTGAAGTATGGCTGTAGGTAGTTCAGGACGTGCCGCCCCACAGTAGGCCACTCTGGTACATTGATTATTTTGAGCTGTAGGCAGTTGGAATCAGCAAGTGCAGGAAGAAGCTTTCTCTGAACTCCTCTTACACTAACTGCCATAAATGTTCGAAAAGGAACTCAGCTGTCACAAGTGCCTCCAGACAAACTTTGTCACAAAGATACCTTCGATTTATTTTTCTCAGGGTCCCTTCATCTGTCCTAAAATCCATTTACTCTCCCCTAAGAGGGCTACACTCCCCTCTCCCATCTCTATTAAATTGGTATTTAATCCTGAAATCCAAAGCCATCTCTTTGAGGGTCGCTCATTATCCCCTGGGTATCTCCTGTATACATGTAAGCTATATGCGTTAATCAACTTTCTTGTCTGTCTGTTAACTTTCGTTAAAAGAATCCCAGAGTAAAACCCAAATGGGCAGAGATAAGTTTCCCCTCCCTCTTGGCCCCTGCTTTCAGATAATGACATCTCCAATTTACTAATGAAAATTTGTATTTCCAGAGCATTTTTCGTTCGTGATTATGTGCCAGAAGTGTTGAATAACTGAAGCCAATTTAGCATATGTAAAAGAGAAAAATGCAAGCTTTTAGCATGAATAGTAGAAATCTGATAGGATGAAAATTTAGTTTTGATCTTTATAGTAAACTTTTTCTTACCCTCACCCAGCACAGTGTTCCTTCTCCAGGGTTAATTCAGCCAGAGCAGGACAACGGCACAAGCCAAAGAACGAAAAAGAAAGAAAGACTAAGCTTTGCTGCGTCCCCGTGATCGCAGCCAAGGGCGTATGTGCTTTCCTGAGATGATCACGTGCTTTTTACTCTTCAATTCATGGATGTGGTATATACTGCATGGACTGATTTTCAGATATTGGAAAATCCTTGTCTCCCTGGGATAAATCCCTTTTGATCCTGGGGCACGGTCCTTCTAACTCACTGTTAGATTGGTCTGCCGAGGCTCTGTTGCACATTCTTGCCTCTGTGTTCATCAGTGATATTGGCTTGTAGCTTTTGGTGGGACCTTTCTCTGGTTCTGGTGTCAAGGTGAGGGTGGTCTCATAGAGTGAGCTTGGGAGCATTCCCTCTTCTGCAGGTTTTTGAAAGTTTCGGAAGGACAGGTGCTAACGTTCTCTAAATGTTTGCACATGCACGCAAGGATGCACATGCTTTAAGAAAAAGGCCCGAAGCCACACACCGAAGCGCTTCCTTACAGAGTGCTGAGACAAAGGTGAGTGGCATCTCAGAAAACCTATGGAATCTGAAATTGGATGATCTACATTAGAGCTGCACCAGAAGGGTGGCTGGTCATTTACTGTGTGTGAATCCAGGCAAGCAGCCTAACTTCACTAAACCTGTATCCCTCTCTGTATAAACAGTGCTTACCCTACCTGCAGGGCTTCCAACAGAATGGCAGGGATGTGAGGTCGTGTGCTTCCCCACCTGGCTTGTCTGTTGCTAAACAAACAGGGCTTCCTTCACCCTGGTGGCTCAGCTGGTAAAGAATCCGCCTGCAATGCAGGAGACCCCGGTTCAATTCCTGGGTTGAGAAGATCCCCTGGAAAAGGGATAGGCTACCCACTCCAGTATTCTCGGGCTTCCCTTGTGACTCAGCTGGTAAAAAACCTGCCTGCGATGAGAGAGACCTGGGTTTGAACCTTGGCTTGGGAAGATCCCCTAGAGAAGGGAAAGGCTACCCACTCCAGTATCCTGGCATGGAGAATTCCATGGACTGTATAGTCAGTCCATGGGGTCTCAAAAAGTCAGACACAATTGAGCAACTTTCACTTTTAATTTTCACCTGAAGCAGAACTGACTTGGCTGCCTCTACCTTTAAATGGCCTACAACTATTCTGGAATGGTTCTATGGGAGCTGGTTTAAATAGTTTCTCCATAGTAACAAACAAAAAAATAATCGGGACCGTTAACTTACATATAAGTCGAAGTTAACTGTACTTATAACTGAAAAATTTTGAAGTGAAAGATATTCAAATTATTTAATTTCATATTTAGATATACCTTCCCAAGGTAACAAGATGGGCTAAGAACTACTATTTCTAATTTTTTTTAAGTCATAAGCACAAATAATGTGCCTGGCAACTTGCCATGTGCAACTACACCCCAGCCCTGAAACTAAATCCTCCACCCATACCCACATTACTCATCTCACCCTCATGAAGTTATATCTAAGTTTTTGGTTAGAACAATTTTTTGTTTACATTTTTATAGTATATTGTAATTACTCTTCTTTCTTCTATAGCCGCTTTTCTTTCCTGTAGTTTATAACTGCCTGCCTTTACGTTTGCTTTGTTATGTATATATCTGTGTGCTTAATCACTCAGTCTGTCTAGTCAAGGCTATGGTTTTTCCTGTGGTCATGTATGGATGTGAGAGTTGGACTATAAAGAAAGCTGAGCGCTGAAGAATTGATGCTTTTGAACTGTGGTGTTGGAGAAGACTCTTGAGAGTCCCTTGGACTGCAAGGAGATCCAACCAGTCCATTCTGAAGGAGATCAGTCCTGAGTGTTCATTGGAAGGACTGATGCTGAAGCTGAAACTCCAATACTTTGGCCACCTGATGGGAAGAACTGACTCACTGGAAAAGACCCTGATGCTGGGAAAGATTGAAGGAGGGAGGAAAGGGATGACAGAGGATGAGATGGTTGGATGGCATCACCAACTCGATGGACGTGAGTCTGAGTAAACTCCGGCAGTTGGTGATGGACAGGGAAGCCTGGTGTGCTGCAGTCCATGGGGTCGCAAAGAGTTGGATACGACTGAGCGACTGAACTGAACAGAGTCAGTCATGTCCGACACTTTGCGATCCCATGGACTGCAGCCAGGCTCCTCTGTCCGTGGTACTGGAGTGGGTTGCCATGCCCTTCTCCAGAGCATCTTCCAGACCCAGGGATCGATCCCTGGTCTCCCGCACCACAGGCGGATTCCTTACTGTCTGAGCCACCAGGGAAGCCTGGGCTGCTGGATAAACGCTGGGTAGCAGAATGTCTGTGAGGCCTCTCCATCCCTGTGGACACAGAATCAGGCAGCCGCCATGTCTGAGGCGGACAGTCACCGTACTCTAGGGAGTCTGTCGGTTGTGCTAGTCAACAAGTTGGAAAGTCTGGAGGCTTCTGTCCTCACAAACTCACTGTGATGGAAACCACAGAAACTTCTAGAATGAAAGAGGCTGCAGTCTGGCAGCTTGGAGCTAAATCCAGCTGGAGAACTGTTTAACTTGCAGTATTTAAAATTTTTTTGATCAGTTCCTGGTATTTAAAAATGAGAATGCTCCTCAGGAAAATGTGGATTTCATAAAAATCTTAGGAGCTGGTAACCCTCGTCTAGCCTTCCCACGTGGCAACAAGCAGCTGAAGCTGCACGGGCGTGCCCTTCGCGGGGGGCTTGGCCCTTCACTTTGCTATAGGGTTCTCACTGCTCCCAGCGGCCGGACGTCACTTGTGACCGACGGTATACAGTCACGTACACACTTAAGATGAACTCAGTGCTGCCGCAGTCACATACGCCTCCCCTGTCCTGGCAGTCTGGCTTTTCTCCTGAGGAGGCTGCTCGCGAGGCCCCGGTCTGCCCCTCTGAGGACGCCCTTCACCTCCTGCCTGTGCAGTGTCCCTGCTCCCAGAGCCCTGAGCCCTGAGCCACGTCTTTCTTGCTCCACGCCCTCAGTTTGCTGGAGCACATCCCTCCAAAAGCTCTATGCTCCCGAGATGAATTTTTTAAAACCTCTGTTTGAAAGATTCGGACTTTAGTTAACAGTCTGGTTAGGTAGAATTCTCTAGGTTGGGAATATTCTTCCCTCAGGATATTGGTACCACTGCTTTAGAGTTTCTCGGTTTCCAGCTGGAAAACCTCAAACCATTTCAATTCCTAATTCCTTCTGAGATCTGCGTTCTCTTCTCCCCAACATCTTGCTCTGTAAACTGATGATTAATACCTTGGTTTGCATCTGTTTTCATATGTAATGGGCCCTTTCAATCTAGAAACTCATGTTCTTTTTGTTCAACTAGAAAGTTCTCTTTGTATTTTTGCTGACTTTCTCCCTTCTACTCTTCATTTTGAGTTTGTTATTCCATCCTTTTTTTTTTTTAAGAAACATCTTAGCTAGATGTTGGATCTCTTGGCCTGGTCCTCTCAAGTTTCTTTATTTTCTGTTTCCTGTGCTTCTTTCTGAGACACTTTTCCACTTTTATATTCCAGACACCTATTTTTATGATATTTTACTTTTTAATTAATTTTCCTTTGAATTATGTATTTCCTAGATCTCTGAGAAGTGTTCTCCCCGCCGCAAAGGCTCTGTGGCCTCCAAATTGGTCTTTTCTTGCCTGTGTTTTTTAGATCTCTGCTTTCATTTTGATGCTCTCCTCAAATGCGTGGTGTTTGGGTCTCCCTGCTCCCCTATAGGAGTGGGAAAGTATAAAGGTGTCTTGAAGCCAGCTGTGTGTGCATGGGTGGGTGGGTCTGTGAATGCTGAGGGTTGACCAAGGTCACTCTGGCCATCCCTGAGCCTCTTCTTTTGTGCTAACCAGATTCCTTCAGAGAACATTCTCCCAAACTCTTCCTAGAGGGAGACAAACTAGCTTCAATGTCCTGAGAAAGAAGGCCAGCGGTTCAAGGTCACTGAAGTTCCCCGGGGCCCTGGCTCAGACCCCCTTCACTACACTGTCCACAGAGGGCAAATCCTGAAGGCTGGCGATTTGCACCAGTTCCCATTTTTCAGTCTTAACTCTTTCCCTCCTCCTACCAACTTCCAGAAGTACCTAGCACTGCCAATTTCCACACTTTTGGAAATTTTACGGGTTATTTCCTGGCTTTCTCCATGATCAATTTTGAATTTCACTTTCCTGGACATGCTAAGTCAGTTATAACTCACCCATCTGTTTCCCTGCTTCCAAAACCGCCATAGTTTTCTTCCCAATTCTCTGCATCCTATGGGTTTATGCTATTTCAATAGGGTCTCAGGAGCAAAGGCGGCAAATGCAGGATCTTAACATAACATCTCATGTCCGATACCCTTGTCATTTTAAAGACACTTCTACGGAGCACCTGGGCACGCGAACTGAAGGAAAAGAAGAATCTAGGTGGGGAGGCACCTGCACGGAGAGATGGGGAACTAAGCAGCTGGGAGGCAGAGATCACCATCTTCCTCTCCCTCCGTGCCAGCGAGCACGGCCCCCGTCACCCTGCAGGACTGTGTACATTCTCCTTTGGTAGCAACAAAGGGACACGGAAGCTTGAGCAGTTCTGGGTAAGAGTCCAGCGATGCATGCAATTCTGCTGGCTTCGCCCATAAAAGGTGCCCTAATCCATCGTCACATTGCTTTCTAGGGCAAGAGAAAACTGTGGAACAGGAGTAAGTACGTGGAAGGTATTAGTTTCATAGAAGGCCAGAATGGGGTATCAACTATTAATTTTGAACATGGAATAGAATTTGACTAGGAAATTAATTCTCCCTTCATATCTCTATTCCTAGAGCTGTACAGATGATTTTGAGGCAAAAAATAAACATTAAAAAGACAGCTGACACAGGAGAATGCCCCAAATCCAAAACACTGACGCCATCGATGCCGGGATCGACGCAGAACAAGATTCTCCTGCCTTGCTGTTGGGGATGCGAAGTGGCACAGCCATTCTGCAAGACAGCTGTGTGTTTTCCAGCAAGGAGAAGGGCAGGACAGTTAACTTTGTGTTTCCAACCTGACTGGCCTAAAGCATGCCCAGACACCCGGTAAAACGTTATTTCTGGGTGTGCCCTTGAGTGTGCGGCTGGGAGAGACGAGTCCTGGACTCAGCGGACCGAGTGAAAAGATCCAGCGTCAGCAGGGAGGGGGTATCATCCTGTGTGCAGGAAGCCTGATGGAACGACAAGCAAAGAAGGTGGGCTCCTTCTCTCCTGGAGCTGGGAGGTCCATTTCTCCTGCCTGCGATACTGGAGCTCCGGGATCTCAGGCCTTGGAATCCTGGCACTTACACCACCAGCCGCCTGCTTCTCAGGCCTTCAGATTGGGCTGAATTATACCACTGGCTTTCCTGGTTCCCAGCTCGCAGGCGGCAGATTGTGGGGCTTCCAGGCCTCTATAACTGTGTCCGCCAACTCCTGTAAGGAGTCTCCTCTTATCTCTCTCTCTCTCATATATATATATATATTCTACTGGTTCTTTTTCTCTGAAGAAGCCTAAAAGCAAAGGCTTCTGCTGACAGGCCTCCTGGGCAAACTGCCCTCCCCACAGCGGCCTGGGGCCGAGCTGGTGACCTGGACTCCCCGAGGCGCTGCGGTCGCGGTCCCAAGCCAACGCTCTGGTGCTGGCCTTCCGCGCACTTCCGCTGGGTCTCCGCAGCGGAGGCGCTGAGCAGTGGGCCTCTGCAGATGCCTCTGCCAGGACCTCCTGCTGGGCGCAGGGGAGGAAACCACGGAGACCCTTTCCCCCAGGGACTGAGCGCCCAGTACTCTTCCACCCCTGGCCTCTCCACCTCCCCAGTGGGGTCCTGGCTTAGAAGAGAGACGGGGCTGAACCTGTGGAGCAGGGAGGGCCTTCAGGGCAGGGAAGTACTCTGCATCCCGCTACAGTGGTGGCCACACCCACTGAAAGTCCAGCCCGAGAAGGGCCTAAGGGTAAAGACCGGCGTTTGGGCGTTGGTGATGTGTGCTCTGGTGAGGGATGCGGGCCACACGGTGGGCTCTGTGGGCCGGAGGGTGAGTGTGTATGGGACGCTCTCTGTACTTTCCACTCAATTTTGCAGCAGGCTGAAAAAGCCTCTAAAAAATAAAGTCTGTTTTATTAAAAAATGTAAATAAAAAACAAGACAATATGTTATTCTGGTATATCAACCTATGTTAATGAAATACAGATTTAAAAACTATTATAAAACATAAAGTAATACAAATGATACATTTATAATCCAAAGGGTACATTGATATCTACATCTGAGATGGTCAATATTTACTGTCTGAGCAGGAAGAGAGCTGGCTGTCAGGAGCTGCTTCAACATCCCTTCAAAAATAAGACCCCAATTTGTGCTTTGGTACAAACTCTGAGGCACAACACTGTGACGTGGGAGAGTCTTTACTTCTAGTTCCCAAAGGCTTCCAATGAAAAGCTTTACAAGCTTTTCCAGAAAAGACAAAATATATTCAATTTGTGGTTGAAATAAAGTGCATTTTGACATCAGTATAATGTTGAACATGCTTTTAACGAGAAAATAGAGAAACAGAAATTCTAGGGTAGGACAGATGGACAGACCGGCAGATAGACAGATAATGGCTGAGGAGGAAGGGGAGACCTAAAATGAAATAAAAAGAAGCAATGTTTTAAACCGCGAAGAGGACATAACTGTCACTCCAGGCTGGAAATGACTGGGAAAGAAATGACAGGAGATGGCTACAGAAAAATTACAGTGCTGGCTGAAAACAAGTCAGGGAGTGGACTCCACTGCCAAGAGGAAACTTTTCCATTTACAAAGTGTTCAGGCAGAGAGTTAATTAAAAGAGACAATAAACATGTGTGAGATACTTTCTGGTTAGGAAGTTTACTGCTAAATGGATTTGATTATAGTGTTTCAGCTATTAATACCATTTACAGAACAAATAAAAGGTATGTTACTTTATAAATTAAAGAAAATGTTTTCCTTTGACACTAGTAAAAATAAAATTTAAATAAATAAAAGATGCAGAAAATTTCAGAATTTAATTTAAAAGTAGACAATGCTGCCTTTAAAAAAGCCAAGCTGGAAAGAGCTCCCGGCACGGGTCCTCTTAGCAATGGCGGCACAGGGATCCACGCCCCCACCCCAGACTCGAGAGCGCCCTCCCGTGGCGGCCACCGACGGCACTGACTGAGCGGAGGCAGAGGCAGAGGCCTCAAGGGGCAGGCGAGAACCGTGACATCGGCCTTGGTTCCGAGGAGCTGCTGAGAAGACGGGGTTTCCCCGCGCCGTGAATGCCGTCTCTCCCGAGTGGCCCAGCCATGCGCACAGGAAGGAACAGAAGGACAGTGGAAGTGCTACTGAGCGGCCCTGATTGAAACCTCACAGGACCGCAAAAGCGGGAGGTCAGAGGGGGCCGGGATAGTCCAGGAGGGTTGATGGAAAGGCTTCTTTGTCCCAGGTGTGAAAAGAGAAGCAAGATCTAGGGAGGTGAGGCCAGGAGAAGGAGAGGACCACATGAGTGACTTACAGTATGAACTCAGTCGGTAAAAATTAAAAAAAAAAAAAAGTGTGATGAGAGCTGCTGCTGCTGAGTCGCTTCAGTCGTGTCCGACTCTGTGCGACCCCACAGACGCAGCCCACCAGGCTCCCCCGTCCCTGGGATTCTCCAGGCAGGAACA
>NW_024070186.1:3230315-3231735 GCF_014754425.2 Oryx dammah | reverse complement strand
GGCAGCCCACCAGGCTCCCCTGTCCCCGGGGTTCTCCAGGCAAGAACACTGGAGTGGGCTGCCATTTCCCTCTCCAGTGATGAGAGCAGGGCTGTTTTAAACTATTACAGGAGTAATGATTCATGATTACATTTCCTTTACACCTGCATGTAATCTTAATCCACATAATTCAGCCAATAATCCACAAGGCACTTTTTACAGCACATAAGAAAGTAAAAATGATTAAAATATTTGGAAACAATCTATCTATAATAATTCTACAAGTTTTGTTTGAAGAACAGCCATCTGACATCATTTCAAAGGTTAAATTTTAAAATCTCTGCAGGTGATATTCATATTGCTTTTTTTTTTCCAATGTGAAATTTTACTTCTACTTAATAGCATCAGGGCAGGGTCTGCGATAAGGAAATGGTGACGTGAGGGCCAGCCTACCTAAACACAGAGGCTGGGCTCCATCTCTGAGGCCTCAAAAAGAACAAGTTGGTTCTAAGATTTACCTAGAATTTGTTAAGTGGTTGTATTATACTTTTCTAACTTTCAAAGAGAATGAAAGCTTAGTTCAAGGTGAATAAAGAAACTTAGAATACTTTTGTTAAAAATTAAATATGAGATGCTGATGTGAAATGAGTAGAAAGAGCATTAAGCAAGGGCACTGAGATCTAACCCCGCAGACCAAGTGTGACTGTTTTCAACCCCTGGACTGTCAAAGGCACTGGATTTACTTGCTAGGGCCGCTTACCTAAGTACTGGAGGGTACAGCACGATAGAAATGCACTGACAGAGCCAGAGTCGGGAAGTCCCGATCAAGGTGGGCAGGGCCCTGGTCCCTCTCATATCCACGGAGCGGAACCTCCCTGCCTCTTGCGGCCTCCCGTGTTGGAGGGTGCGCTCCTCCTGAGGGCTGCCGGGACAATCTCTGCTGGGCCTTTCTCGCAGCCTCTGGTAGCAGCTGGAAACCCTTGCCTCGCCCTGGCACGCATCACTTCACCCTGCCCTGCCTCCACAGGCGTCACCCTCCTGGGCATGCTCTGTCTCCTCTCGGTGCAGCTGTGTCCAGACCACCACCTTACCTCCTGCGTCAGTCCCGCCCGCTCCAGTGGGACCGCATCTTAACCCATCCCATCTGCAACCATCCGTCTCCAAGCAAGGTCACCCTCTGGACTGCTAGGGGTTAGGACTGCCAGCACATCTCGGCGGGGATAACATTCAGTCCCTAACAGGCCTCACTACCTGAGCTTGTAAAGTCAGGACTGGGACTAGACGCAGGGCCTCTTCACTGGTGTGTGTGTGTGTGTGTGTCTGTGTGTGTGTGTGTCTGTGTGTGTGTGTCTATGTGTGTGTGTGTGTGTGTCTGTGTGTGTGTGTGATACATTCCTTTGAGGAGATGAGGAAGGCTAGGCGCCTGTGACTAGAGCCGCGC